>NC_057419.1:122147927-122153588 GCF_019320065.1 Cervus canadensis
CGGGGCATAGACTTGGATTACTGTGATATTGAATGGTTTACCTTGGAAACGAACAGAGATCATTTTATTGTTTTTGAGATTGCATCCAAGTACTGCATTTTGGACTCTTTTGTTGACTATGATGGCTACTCCATTTCTTCTAAGGGATTCTTGCCCACAGTAGTAGATATAATGGTCATCTGAGTTAAATTCACCCATTCCAGTACATTTTAGTTTGCTGCTTCCTAAAATGTCGATGTTCGCTCTTGCCATCTCCTGATGACCACTTCCAATTTGCCTTGATTCATGGACCTAACATTCCAGGTTCCTATGCAATATTGCTCTTTACAGCATCAGACTTTACTTCCATCACCAGTCACACCCACAGCTTGGTGGTGTTGTTGTTTGGCTCCATCTATTCATTCTTTCTGGAGTTATTTCTCCACTGATCTCCAGTAGCATATTGGGTACCTACCGACCTGGGGAGTTCATCTTTCAGTCTTCTATCTTTTTGCCTTTTCATACTATTCATGGGATTCTCAAGGCAAGAATACTAAAGTAGCTTGCCATTCCCTTCTCCAGTGGGCCACATTTTGTCAGAACTCTCCACCATGACCTGTCCATCTTGGGTGGCCCTACACAGCATGGCTCATAGTTTCATTGACTTAGACAAGGCTGTGGTTCATGTGATCAGATTGGTTAGTTTTCTGTGATTGTGGCTTTCATTCTGTATGCCCTCTGATGGAGAAGGATAAGAGGCTTATGGAAGCTTCCTGATGGGAGAGAGTGACTGAGGGGGAAACTGGGTCTTGTTCTGATGGGCGGGGCCATGCTCAGTAAATCTTTAATCCAATTTTCTGTTGATGGGTGGGGCTGTGTTCCCTCCCTGTTATTTACCTGGGGCCTTACTCTGGTGGAGGCAATGAAGATAATGGAGACCTCCTTCAGAAGGTCCCATGCTTGTACTGCTACACTCAGTGCCCCCAACCCTGCAGCAGGCCACCACCGACCCACACCTCTGCCAGAGACTCCTGGTCACTCCTCGGCAAGTCTGGGTCAGTCTCTTGTGGGGTCACTGCTCCTTTCTCCTGGGTCCTGGTGTGCACAAGGTTCTGTTTGTGCCCTCCAAGAGTCTGTTTCCCAGTCCTGTATAAGTTCTGGCTGTTCTATGGTGGGGTTAATGGTGACCTCCCCCAAGAGGGCTTATGCCACACTCAGGTCTGCTGCACCCAGAGCCCCTGCCCCTGTGGCAGTCCTCTGCTGACCTGTACCTCCTCAAGAGACACTCAAATACAGTTCTGATTCAGTTTCTGTGGGGTCTCTGAATCCTGGTGCGTACAAAGTTTGCTTGAGCCATCTTAACATCTCTGGTGGGTATGGTGTCTGACTCTAAATGCTGTTTTGCCCCTCATACCATCCTGCTGGGCCTTTTCTGCCCTTCACTGTGGAGCATCTCCTCACAGTCACTCCAGAGCCATGCAGCTGCACTCCAGTGGTTATATAGAAGTTTTGCAGCAAAGGTCAGAGAGTCTGAACATCAAAAGATTATTATTAATTAAAGAAGACCAAGATAAGGGATTTAGCACTTTTCTATGTATAGGAAGATGCAGGAGTCTGGACTCACTGACATCATTACTTTAATATGCCCCTCAGCTACCTGGGGCAATGGAACCTGGGTTTTCACATTCTGAGCTTCCTCAGGGTTCACCGTAGGAAGTGGCCACAGTCTGATGGTTGCTAGATGCCAGGTAAACTTTCCTTCCTGCGTTCCCTCAAGGCTCACCAACTCACCATCTGTGGTGACTCCAATTGCTGATGACATCCTTAGTTTATTGATATGGCAGGAAATATTCCATTTCTCACTTCTAATTCAGAAAACCAAATTTTTTTCACTTGAAAATTTATTAAAAACTGTGAGTTTGATGTATTTTACTCTGCTGACAATTACGAAATAATTTTCCCCTAATGGGAAAGCCATTTGTATTCAAATGACCTGTGTTTAAACCTTAGTAACTTTTCTGACCAACTGTGCGATCTTAAACATTCTAATGTCTCCAAGCTTGCAAAACCAGAATAATAATAGTACCTAACTTGCATACAAAAGTGCCTGGTAAGCATTAACTTTTCAACAAATGTTATCTGATTATTTCTTTTTGAAGAGAGAATGGGAAGACTTCTGATGCTGGCTTAGGTAAAATATTCCTGCTACCACTAACTCCCCAGCTGATGACAACAAACAACCATGGACAAAATCCTAAAAACAAAGATATGAGATCTCTGAGATGTAAATAATAGACACAGATTGGGGAGGGAAGTCAAAATCTGTAGAAATACCAGTGATAATTTTCTTGTTTTTTTTTTTTTTTCCCTTTACTTCCAGGCTTTTATTGGGACACAAAGACATCTTGAGGAATCTTGCAGCAGGCACAGGCAGCCAAAACTTTAAGAATCTCTCCTTCTGACCACAACGCCAGGAAAAAGGGACCCATGAAGCCACGGAGTAGGGGGAAATTTTCAATTTTTCCTTTTTTCTCACCTCCCTACCCTGAGGCCAGTATCAGCTGCTGAACTGCACTGCAGCCACAGAGGCAGAGGTATTTAAAACTCCAAGAGAAAACCCATCTCTCTGGATAAAGGGATCAGGAAAAGGAGCCTCTTTTCTGCAAAGACTGCCGATTATTTTTGTGATTGCTTTTTTCTCTCTCTATTCTCTTGCTGCTTCTCCTTAAAGCAGGCCCGTTCACACTGAACTGTGGACCTGTGCAGGTGGCTACAAGTCTGAGAGAACTCTTTTTTTCAGCCAGAGGAACAAAGGGCCTTGGGAGTGTGGGGAGTTCATAGAGTTGGAAAAGTGGATCCCCTAATCCCTTGTACGAACTGACACAAACCCCCGGCTCAGCCTCAAACTGCAGATGTGTGGAACACACCCAAAGAAGCATAGTAAAGACTTTGCCATTGGATATAAAATATAAACCACCACCCAAATTCCAGACTAATCTTACCAGTGGCTTATATGGATGTTAGACCCAAGGAGTATGGCAAAGGGCATTGGTATCACCAGAGACACAAAGAAAGCCAGCACTTGTGGTATAAATTTAACTTTGTTGATTGTTTGCTAAAATAAAAGCAAATAAAATTTCTCCAGAGGAATTTAACAGGAACCAAAGTCCCATACAGAAAATTTAAAATACCCATGAAATAACTTTTTAAATACTGGAATTTTTTAAAAAGGAAAATTGAGCTGATTCATAGGGGGAGAAAACAAACAAAAAACAATGAACTGATGCTAATCCCAAGATATTGGAATTACCAGACAAAAATCTTTAAAGCTGCCAGTATAAATCATCCTCTATGAGGTATTATACCTTTGAAATTAAGTCAAAATAGAAGTTCTTGGGGGCTTCCCTGGTGGCTCAGATGGTAAAGAATCTGCCTGCAATACGGGAGACCTGGGTTCGATCCCTGGGTTGGGAAGATTCCCTGGAGAAGGGCATGGCAACCCACTCCAGTGTTCTGGTCTGGAGAATTCCATGGACTGTATAATCCATGGGGTTGTAAAGAGTCAGACATGACTGAGTGACATTCACTTTCACTTTCAGGTATAAAGACACAGCCCAGCTTGAGTCTATGTAGTAATCAGAAATATACGGTGAAAAAAGGTAGCAAATTTGGCAAAATCTACTGGCATGACAACTGTGAAGCTTTCTGGGAGAGAAGTTATGTAATGCAAGAAAGAGCCCAGCATGAAATGGACATTGTGCTAAAACTTTGGTTATTGTAGGGAAGAGCAATTTCAAGTGCAGTATAGTGTTGGTTTAATTCATCCCATGTTCTAGCCTCATTCATTTTTAAGCAAATATTTCATGAACAATATGATGAATGAAGCAGACATAGTTATTTCCCTCATGATGCTTTTGGTCTACTTTGGACGGTGTCAGAGTCCTCAAACAGGAATTATAATTAAAACTTGAAATTGCTGTCTGCTGAGAAAGAGAGACACAGTACCTACCTTCTTGAAACGTACAGTCTAGTCCTAACAAAAGATGAGATATGAGGCTAGAGGAAGCTTTCTTCCATACTTCACCACACAACAGTAGTCATCATTGACATGCTGAGAATGCCAGTAAATTGGTAATGACTCTAGCTGGAAACTGGTTCCTATCAGGAAAATGGCAGAGTTAATAAGATATTGGAGACTCGGTGAGTATTAGCAGGAGTCTGTTTTGCCCAGTGAGTGATAATGAAGCTAACTTCTGAGTCTGTTAGTCCAACAGGATCAGACTTGGTTGGTTGGTTTGTTTTCTGTAACTACATGTGAGGCATTTCCTAAGGATTCCCAGAAATACATAAGGGACTCTACAAAAGGTTAGATCTTATAAACAGGTGTGGAAAAGAGCCAGTGAAATGTGAATACTTACCTAATATGTGACCTGATCTATTCTCAGAAACTGGTGAGACCTGTGAGACATTCAAACTACTTTTGAATGTCTATGAGTATGTCTAATTTTTGCCTGTATTTGATTTTGAATCAGGCATCCAAACACAATCAATTCCAGATGCAAGTCAAAGCTATATAAGTTAAAAGTTATTATCTTTCCTCATAGAAACATAAACATAATACTGACTGCTCTGTTAGTTCTTCTTTCAATCACTATTTGAATTTGTCTCTTTTAGTTGAGCATATGCATATGCTTAGAGTGTCATAACTTTCCTATATTCTCTTAACCTTGATTCTTTGTCTTCACATATCTCAAAGATTATGGATGAGAGACCACAGTGGAATGAATCTCTATGGCTTCATTAGTGACATAGCTGGGTTTTCTATCAATATGTGAGACTTGGCTTTAATGAAAATATGAATAAGGAAATCACAGATGGCAGCCAGCACTCTAAGATAGTGCTCAGTTCTGTTTCCCAAGGCCAGGCTGCAAATACATTCTCTGGTTGTGATCTAAAACAGTGCTGTGCTGTTCTTAGCCACGCAGTCCTGTCTGACTCTTTGCGACCCTATGGACTATAGCTCCCCCAGGCTCCTCTGTCCATGGGGATTCTCTAGGCAAGAATACTGAAGTGGGTTGCCATGCCCTCCTCCAGGGGATCTTCCCAACCCAAGGATCGAACCCAGGCCTCCCTCATTGCAGATGGTTTCTTTACCAGTTGAGCTACCAGGGAAGCCCAATGTTTGTGACTTAAAACAGTAGTTGTCAAATTTGGTTGTTCTTTTGTTTTTGTTGTGTCTCCCAGGAGGGATAAAGATTGTATACTCAGCACATTTCCATAGACAGATTCAAATTTCAGTTCTAGGCAATGAAATACGTAGAATAGTCTGTCAGTTGTGTGTTCTTCCTAGTATGTTCTATCTCTCTTCCTCTCAGAAAAGGATAAAAGGATATACACTAAAGAGAATAACATAATATTAAGATTGAATACTATATAAGGTAAAATATTTATAAACTTTGGATTTTTAACCTTGTTCACTTACAGATTGCTTGTAATATACAACTGTGTCTGGATACAGAGATTGAGAAATGTTAACTAAATTATACGTCCTACTCCTTCTAGCTATTACAGGGAACAGCAACAGAAAAACCTGGCATTCAGTAACACTTTACCTGAGAAATTCACACAACTCATGAGACTAAGTTATAGAACTTAAACATAGCTAGTTTTTTTTTTTTTTTT
>NC_057419.1:122153598-122197475 GCF_019320065.1 Cervus canadensis
CGGAGTATCCTAAAGTTTGCTCCATGCTCATGATTTTTACTGAAAATGAAACAAATCACTGTGTGAGAAATATATTTAATCACCTAATACTTTAGTGGGCTCACATATAAATCTGAATAAACAAAATTCATCTCTGAGAATTATGAGTAGTACCCTGTAGGTTGCAAAATCATTCTTTAAACTCCTAAAATTCTTACCTGGTCTGAAAACTCCAGATATTAAATATCCAACAAAGTACTCTATTGTGAAAAAAAGTCCTGATTTCTCTCTCTAAAGTTATATACAGCTTTACATAATGCTTTTTTATTTTTTTCTTTAGTGATATGAAGATTTTTTTCCCCTCAAAGGATTTTTAATTAGGCATTTATCTAAGACAAGATAAGCATAATTTTACACATCCATTAGTTAACATGCATTTAGAAATCTGTGATTAACAGTTTGAAATTGTGCCAGTTCTCTGTTCACCAATTAAATATTCACAAATAAATGTGAATAGCCTTCCTTAATTTTTATAACTTTTCCTTGAGTTAAATTGCTCCCACCTACTAAAACTAAAAATAGATCACCTTTTTTTTCATTGAAGATAGCAATCATCCCCTTTCTTTTTTCTTTTAAAACTTCTGGTCTAGCTAGAGTTTTCATTAGTCTAGATTATACAGTGCAAATTCAGTTAGTGTTAGGCTAATGTCAATATGTTTCATGTGGTTAAGATGATCTTAACAGAATTGTAAAAGCTGTCTTAAAATAAAATAAAAGGTGTTTTAGTATTGTTAAAATGCACATTCATTTTTTACCAGGAATACTAAAATCTGTGAAATGCAATTTGTAGTGTGCATATAACAAAATATATGAACATGAAATTTTGAAATATGTACCTCTCCTCATTCTGTGAAATAGCTGTTTTCTCTCACACAAGTAATTCATTTGTTATTTCCTATCTTGTCTTGATACTAATATAAAATTCTGCACTTTTTCATGATTTTAAAATAATTTCTTATGGGACCTTTGTATCTTTTGCATTAAATGATTTGTGCTTTCTTTGATATTTGAATGTATTATCCTGTAACATGGTAAGTTATATCAAGTATATCAGCATGCTAAAGTTTGGAAACAATAATACCTTGCAGAAATATACTACTTTAAAATTTTTGAAGTGTTTTTACATCCATTATTCATTTGATACTCATAACAACTCTGGAATAGTGATGGCACATATTACTTCTCACATTCCAAAGAGGAGAAAACAAAAGTCTAAGATTACTTGACAAGTTAATATCAGAATTTAGGTTTTGCAATGCTTATGGTCTACCATGGAAATGTTGGGGGAGGCAATAAAGACTAACTCTTTTAGATGACTTGCCCTGGCATTGTCTTTATTTCAATGTATTTAACATTTTAGATGGGCTTCCCTAGTGGCTGAGAAGGTAAAGAACTCGCCTGCCAATGAAAGAGACCAGGGTTCGATCCCTGGGTTAGGAAGATCCCTTGGAGAAAGAAATGGCTACCCACTCCAGTATTCTTGCCTGGAGAATTCCATGGACAGAGGAGCTTGGTGGGCTACAGTCCATGGGGTCCCAAAGAGTTGGACAGGACTAAGAGACTAACACACACTTTTAGATTAGGACTACACTTTGTTTTACATTCTGTTAAATTACTTATCAGATTATTAGTGATGTTTCAATTATCATTAAACTGATTGGGGTTTATAAAAAAATCTCTTAGATGAGTCATTTAATTCTTTAATCATCATTTTCCAAATTAATATTATTTTATCAAACATGAGTAACCAGAGTAAACAATTACTCAGCAAAGCCATTAAGAACAATATTACCTTACTAAAATAAGCTCAGCACTTGATCACAGATGCCAAGTCAAATTTTTAGCAATCCTTTTAAAATTTATTTTTAAAACTGCTAATTTAACAAGTTCCTGTATCACTGACTCGATGGACATGAGTTTGAGCAAGCTCCAGGAGTTGGTGATGGACAGGGAAGCCTGGTGTGCTGCAGTCCACGGAGTGGCAAAGAGTCAGACATGACTGAGTGACTGAACTGAACTGGGTTACTGTATTTAAGACTCATCTGTCAATGGAAATTTTTATTTTGTCCCTATGAATGTATTTATTTGGGCTAGGGGGATCAAATCTTAAATATATAAAATAAAAACCTATAATATGTTGGAAACTGTGTAGTATCTTAATGGCCTTGGGACAGATTGGAATAAAGGACTTTTTATTGAAATAATGAAATGAAATAATGGGCTCTTCTATTAACAGAATTCCTTTAAGTCTTTTTCCTTGCATGCTCTCATTTTATCTGTTTCTCACTCTTGTATCTTTCCTTGTTTCTATATTAATTCATTCTGGCTTGGATCATTTAAGCTTACATGGAACTCATACTATATAGCGACTCTGTGCCAATGTTTACTTGTGATGACTGAATTTCCCCTTAACAACTGACAGTAAATGTTATTTATCCCTGTTAATCATTACCAATCTTATTCATCCTGGCCTTCCAAATTTTATTTCTTACCAATCTCCCAGGGCCTCAAAGTCAACTAAAAAGGTGCTTACTCCTTTTCTGTGCCCACGATCTCTAAGAGATCCCTGATCTACTTATAACCTAAAATAAGGGTTATTTACATTTAATTTTTCCTGCATTCTTTTGTGGAAGACACTAAACCATGATTTTTTTTTTAACCTGAATGTGGCTTCTTTTGTTATTAGAGTAAGTCACTGTGGAGGTCCAGGTGGCAGATGAAATCCTCATGTAGCCTTGTTAATGATTTTCTTGGAAAAAATATTTTTGCTTATGTATTATTGATCTCAGTCTCTATTTTCATTAGAGAGAAACAGAATAAAGTTGAATTGATAAGATCTATCTCCATTTATAGAATCAAGATGGTAACGATAACCCTATATGTGAGACAGCAAAAGAGACACAGATGTGTAGAACAGTCTTTTGGACTCTATGGGAGAAGGTGAGGGTGGGATGATTTGAGAGAATAGCATTGAAACATGTATATTATCATATGTGAAACAGATCGACAGCCGAGGTTTGATGTGTGAGACAGGGTGCTCAGGGCTGGTGCACTGGGATGACCCAGAGGGATGGGATGGGGAGGGAGGTGGGAGAGGGGTTCCAGTTGGGGAACGCATGTACACCCATGGCTGATTCATGTCAATGTATGGCACAAAACACCACAATATTGTAAAGTAATTAGCCTCCAATTAAAATAAATAAATTAAAAAAAAAGAATTCGAGGTGTCATCTTTGTACTGTTGGGTAGGAAATTTAAAGCTTCTAGATGAGTTTTAAAGGGAGAATAAATCCAATATGAGGTACTGTTCAAACTGAACACTTTATGTAAAAAATAAGAGGGATAAGGTTACCAGCCTGAGACCAGCAAAACAAATATAAAAAAGCAAGATGAAGCCTAGAATTCACACCAAAGAATTTACTGTCACAAAACAGAGGCAGAATACTCTAGAAAATGCCAATGAGAAATGCACAACTCAAAATATCATGGCTAGAGACATGGAATATTTATGGAGAGAAAAGGATACACAGCCTTTTAAATATTGTCATATATGGTAAGTTGGCAACCTTTCTGGAAAGATATTTGACAAGAGCCACCACAAAATGTTAAAATGCTACTTTCAGAAATTTACCCCAAAGAAATAATATACAAAGATACTCTATTCTTATTTATATTTATGAAAAAAATTAAAATCTTCAGTATAGGAAGGGATAGGTACGTGATATTGCACATGTTATATAATCATTAAAGTAATATTATGACTCTAATAACAGAAAGTGAAAAAAGTGAAAGAGAAAGTGTTAGTTCTCCAGTTGTGTCTAATTCTTTGTGACCTCATGGTCTGTAGCCCACCAGGCTCCTCTGTCCATGGAATTTTCCAGGCAAGAACAGATGGAGTGGGTAGCCATTCCCTTCTCAAGGGGATCTTCCTGACCCAGAGATAGAACCCAGGTCTCTTGCCTCACAGGCAGATTCTTTATCATCTGAGCCACTAGGGAAACCCATTAATAACAGAGGAAAATGTTAAATGAAAAATGTGTGAAATACTAATCACACTATTTTTGCCACCAGGCAAATACTTATGATTATGAAAACTGGGTTGAAATATCCCCAAACATAAATATATCATTAGGGTTTATCAACAGTGTCATAGAAGAGAAAATATTGGAAACAGCAAATTAGCATAAAAATTCATTGATACTGTCTAAGAATTATGATATAGTCTATAACATTTTTTTTCTTGCCAAAATTATCCCAACATCTATTTGCCCATTGACTCTGCTTGACTATGGTATGGAAACCTCTCATATAAAAGTCACATCTTTTCCTTCAGTTATCCAGTAAGGCAGTTGAACTCCTATCTCTTACTTGTTTATAGGGCCCTCATCATCCAACTCCTTGAAAAATTCAGCTCTGTATTATTAAGTCTTTTACATTGATTATCATTTAAACCTCATAACAATGTAATGACAAGAAAAATATATTCTTGTCTTTAGTAGAAAGTAGCTAAAGCTCAGGTACATAAAACAACTTATTTAAAATTACACAGTCTGGTAGAAATAGTTCTTGAAACCCTGAACTATCTGAGTTCCAAATCAGTATTCTTTCTAATGCATCATCCTGGCTTTTTCTTCATAATTATCCCTTAATTGCCAAAATCTGTTGGATCATCAAAAAAGCAATAGAGTTCCAGAAAAATATCTACTTCTGCTTTATTGACGATGTCAAAGGCTTTGAATGTGTGGATCACAACAAGCTGTGGAAAATTCTGAAAGAGATGGGAATACCAGACCACCTGACCCGCCTCTTGAGAAACCTGTATGCAGATCAGGAAGCAACAGTTAGAACTGGACATGGAACAACAGAGTGGTTCCAAATAGGAAAAGGAGTATGTCAAGGCTGTATATTGTCACCCTGCTTATTTAATTTATATGCACAGTACATCATAAGAAATGCTGGGCTGGAAGAAGCACAAGCTGGAATCAAGATTGCTGGGAGAAATATCAATAACCTCAGATATGCAGATGACAGCACCCTTATGGCAGAAAGTGAAGAAGAACTAAAGAGCCTCTTGATGAATGTGAAAGAAGAGAGTGAAAAAGTTGGCTTAAAACTCAACATTCAGAAAACTAAGATCATGGCATCTGGTCCCATCACTTCATGGCAAATAAGTGGGGAAACAATGGAAACAGTGACAAACTTTATTTTGGGGGGCTCCAAAATCACTGCAGATGGTGACTGCAGCCATGAAATTAAAAGACGCTTGCTCCATGGAAGAAAATCTATGACTAACCTAGACAGCATATTAAAAAGGAGAGACATTACTTTGCCAACAAAGGTCTGTCTAGTCGAAGCTATGGTTTTACCAATAGTCATGTATGGATGTGAGAGTTGGACTATAAAGAAAGCAGTCCATCCTAAAGGAAATAAGTCCCGAATATTCATTGGAAGGACTGATGCTGAAGCTGAAACTCCAATACTTTGGCCACCTGATGCGAAGACCTGACTCATTTGAAAAGACCCTGATGCTGGGAAAGATTGAAGGTGGGAGGAGAAGGGGACAACAGAGGATGAGATGGTTGGATGGCATCACCAACTCAATGGACATGAGTTTGAATAAACTCCAGGACTTGGTGATGGACAGGGAGGCCTGGGATGCTGCAGTCCATGGGGTCGCCAAGAGTCAGACACGACTAAGTGACTGAACTGAACTGAATCCCCCTTTTCATTGTCATTCATTTAACTGAGCACCTACTATGTGATAGACACTGTGCTAAATTCAGGGATACTTGGATAAATGAAACAGTCCCAGTCTCATGGAGATTGTAATGAGCACCTACAATGTGACAGGGACTTTTGATAGGAAAGACAAATAAGCAACATAACCTAAAATATTGCTTAATTATAACAGAAGATAAGACAATAAGTAGTATATAGTCATAATAAAGACATGAACATGTGAATACGGTTGTCATAATGCCAGACAAGTTCTTTCAGTTAAATTAATGTCTACAAACAATAAAACATGCCCTTGAAAAGAAACATTCTTAAAAGAAAATATGAGGTGAGATTCCCTTAACATTTATGATAATCCCAAATAAGAATGCCTAAGGACAGAAAGTCCTATGGCACACACCACTGATTTAGGACCTCATAAATGTTGTTATAGCAAAACACAGCCAACCAATCATATACAGCAAGTTAAGTCCACCTCTTGGTCCCCATTCTTTATTTTATTTTTAAAAGAGTCTTCTTTTGTATGTGGGCCATTTTTAAAGTCTTTATTGAATTTGTTATAGTATTGCTTCTGTTTTATGTTTTAGTTTTTTGGCCTAGAGGTACATGGGATTTTAGCTTCCCAACCGAGGATTGAACCCACATCCCCTGCATTGGAAGGCAATGTCCTAATCACTGACAAGTGGTTAAGGAAGTCCCTCATTCTCAATTCTTTATGCTCCTTCCCTCACCTTCTTTCAACATTTATCTCTGCC
The DNA here is from genome assembly GCF_019320065.1 of Cervus canadensis. Lineage (NCBI taxonomy): Eukaryota > Metazoa > Chordata > Mammalia > Artiodactyla > Cervidae > Cervus > Cervus canadensis. Next base: position 122,160,129 of record NC_057419.1, read on the forward strand.
TTTAAACCTTTCTTTGGGTGAAATAGAGCATTATACCTTATAAAGACACAAGTCTAACGTTCCAACACATATGATCTTCTTATTGTATTTCCTAATCGCTAGAGAAAATTTGTGGTCTTCCCCAATGACTCAGTAGATAAAGAATCTGCCTACAATGCAGGAGACACTGCTTCTACCACTGGGTTGGGAAGATCCCCTGGAGGAGGGCATGGCAACCCACTCCAGTGTTCTTGCTGGGGAAATCCCGTAGACAGAGGAGCCTGGTGGGCTACGGTCCTTGGTTTTTCAAAGTGTCAGACATGAAGGAAGCTACTGAGCACACACACACAGAAAATTTATATATGTTTCATCTGCAGAAAATATATAAACAATTTTTCATTAGAGTTAAGTTGTGATTTTTGTGTTCTTCACCTGCTTACAAGTAAAAAGAAAAATAAGTTTAAAAGTATGAGTTAAAAATCTATCATTGGCACACAGCTGGTTGTAGGTAGAAAATCTCATTAGGAGCAGCAAGCCATAATGCTTTTATTATCATGTAGGAAACATAAAATTTTTAAATTTCTTCAGAAGTATTCCAACAACACATGTATTGTTCTGGGGCTGAATAACAGAAGCCATATACTAATCTCTCTCTCCCACATGGGGATGATCCACAAATGAGTCTGACTTGCTTTCTCTCACTCATGTTCTCCAGCTCTCTTCCTCTCTAACTTTATGGCTTATTCAGCAGACAAGATCAAAATGAACTGTCATAAGTAATAACTCAATTAAACAATTGGTTTATGTGATAAAGAACTTAGAAGTGAGGATTATTCCAAATCTTTAGATAATGTAGGACCAATTTATGTATGGTTCAATTTATGTTATGATGTTTACTTCTCAAAATTTGTTACCAAATCTGTTAATATAAGATTCCAGGTACAGTTGTATTATTCTTCATATTTTCCCTAGATTATTGTTTCTTAAATCTATGTTGTTTAGGTGTATCTACCTCACATTACACTGAAGCAGTGTCTATATTGCTCTGACATAGAGTTTAGCATTGAAGGATAGTTTGGTACATTGGAAAAAGCTATATATTATGAGACAGTTTGGGTTTCAAATCCTGCTTCCACTATCACCAGCAGTATTCACTTAGGCAATTGTGTCAGAGATGGATAGTGTAATTATCTCCCAAAGTTGGATGCAATGGCTGCTGTTACTTCTTATTCCCTCATTTGGGATGGTTATACGAGAAAGTCTTTTTTTGTGTGAAGGACAGTTTCATCAGTTTAGTGCACGAAGTTGTTTTTATTGTACAGAAGTTCAAATATGTGTAGAAGGGTGTTTATGAATGCGGAGAAGCCAAAAAGGTATACTGTCCCAGTTATTTTTTTTTGTCCCAGTTATTAAGCTATGATCCTTCAGCTTCAAACCACCCTTCTCTACCCTTTGGACTCTGCAAACCATATTTCTGCTGTGCAAGCTTAGCTATGTGTTCAGTTCTGGCAATATAGGGCATGACTGGGAGACTGCAAGACTGGAAGAGAAAGAAGAAACATACTTCTTGCTTAATCTCTGTTGGTTTCACATTGATTTCCTGTTTCTTTGAGTCCCACACTTCTCCCCAACAAACTTCTACAATCTGGAAGCAGCAGGTCTTTTCCATTGTAGCATTTGAATGAACTATGTCATTCTTCGAACATGTACAGAACCAGCCTCACCCCACCTGCTTCCCTTTCCTCCAGTCAGCAGTGTCTCTGTTCATAGGCCTGAGAATAACTGCTAAGTTTCTAGTTTTAATAGTCCTTTCTTTCTTTGTCCAGCCCTAGGTGTGGTAGTTGCCTCCTATAGTTGCTAACTCACTGATAGCTTAGTATTCTCCTTTTACTTTTTCATTTATCAAGTCATCAATATTTATACCTAGTTAACTATTTCTTATACTAAATTGTCTTTGTTCACAAAAACCAGTGTGGTTTTTGTCCCCTGGCTGGACCCTGACTGCTAGAGCAAGCTGTTGTATTTTCACGAAATTCAGTTTCTTAATCTAAACGTAGGGACAACAGTGCAGGAAGTCCTCATTTTCCAAGAGTAAATAGCACTAGAAAAGACCACTTAGTGAACGCACTTTAAAAGTGGACTGAAAATACTTTGTAAATTGTGAAAAAAAAGTTTTGATTGGGATAAATCCATGAAAAAATAATCAAAACTATATAAAGCATTTATCTTACATTTAACAAAATTGTATTCATAATTACAAATACACTTTACTTCTCAGAACAAAGACTGATTTGATATTGATTTTGATTTTTGTTGTATGTATGTGCAATTTTTCCTTAAAAAATTGTATAACAATGCTGAACATTATTTTTTAATTTGCTTGCATACTAATTAATGGGGTCATTTCTGGAAAGAAATAGAAGGGTTTCATACGTTTTCTGAAGGACTCTTCATCACTCTGGTCAACGCTCTCTATTAAAATACTGACAAGTCTATCTTTGCAAGATTTCCATTTGTCATTGGCTTCACAAGTAATTTCCAATATCATTTTTATTCATTTCATGAAATTTTGCATCTTTTGCAAAATTTGCAATTTTATATTGTGATAAATTTGAATATGTCTGCATTAAAGTATTTGATTATGACTAGGATATAGCAGGAAGAGAGGGAAAGTAGTATTTACCATGATGGAATAATTAAATGGGTATTAATTTTAAGTAGTTAGTTTATTAGTGAATGATTTTGCGCTTTGATTGTGCTTGCTACTCAAAAAACTTTATGAGGAGTAACATGATCAATGCTGGTTCACAAGGATCTTCTATATATATATTTGATGGAATGGTGTGTCAAAAAAATCCTTATAAAAAGTTTTTATCAGTGCCTGGACCACAGTTGGTCATAATATTTGTCATTATTAAATTTTAACAATTTAGTTCAATAATTGTGGATTTTATCATATTCTTTTAATTTTTACACCTTAGTATACATGACTTGATAGGATCCTTTAGTGAGAATAGGTTTAGGTAAGAAGACAAAACAAAACATTGACACAACAACTCAATCAAGGGATAAAAAGTATATGTTTCATTGCAGGTATGATATGATGGCTTCTCCACCTTTAAAATAAAATAAGACTTTTATTGAAAAGCTGGTTTTAGAAACAGTACCAGAGTATTCAGCTTTAAAGATGCATCAGTTTTTGGAAATTGAAGCTCCTATAAGGGCACTTAAGATTATGTTTTCAATTCATGGATAGAGGTAAAGAGAAGTAGCAAGGTAATAAAATGGATTTAGAAACATATTGCCCGATGTTCTAAGAGAAACTAAAATGAGCCAAAATGTGTTGACTTTCTTTTAAATGGAAACAGCTCTGCTTGAACTTTTGACATAAAAACACTTACTATACTCACTGCAATTCTAGGGTTTACTCATTGCCCTGCTATCAAACATGAAGAGGCTGAAAGCAAATTGAAACATGAATCTATGGTTTCGCAGGAGATGAGTATGTATGCCAGGTGTGTTGACTTGAATGTGTATTTCCTGTTAATAAAAATGCATTCAGTTCAGTTCAGTCACTCCGTCGTGTCCAACTCTTTGCGACACCATGAAATGCAGCATGCCAGGCCTCCCTGTCCATCACCAACTTCCGGAGTTTACTCAAACTCATGTCCGTTGAGTCGGTGATGCCATCCAACCATCTCATCCTCTGTTGTCCCCTTCTCCTCCTGCCATCAATCTTTCCCAGCATCAGGGTCTTTCCCAATGAGTCAGCTCTTCACATCAGGTGACCAGAGTGTTGGAATTTCAGCTTCAACATCAGTCCTTCCAATGAACACCCAGGACTGATCATCCGGATGGACTGGTTGGATCTCCTTGCAGTCCAAGGGACTCTCAAGAATCTTCTCCTACACCACAGTTCAAAAGCATCAATTCTTCTGTGCTCAGCTTGCTTTATAATCCAACTCTCACATTCATACATGACTACTGGAAAAACCATAGCCTTGACTAGATGAACCTATGTTGACAAAGTAATGTCTTTGCTTTTTAATATGCTGTCTAGGTTAGTCATAACTTTCCTTCCAATGAGTATGCATCTTTTAATTTCATGGCTGCAATCACCATCTACAGTGATTTTGGAGCCCAGAAAAATAAAGTCTGACACTGTTTCCACTGTTTCCCCATCTATTTGCCATGAAGTGATGGGACAAGATGCCATGAGCATAGTTTTCTGAATGTTGAATTTGAAGCCAACTTTTTCACTCTCCTCTTTCACTTTCATCAAGAGGCTCTTTAGTTCTTATTCACTTTCTGCCATAAGGGTGGTGTCAACTGCATATCTGAGGTTATTGCTATTTCTTCCAGCAATCTTGATTCAAGCTTGAGCTTCATCCAGCCCAGTGTTTCTCATGATGTACTCTGCATACAAGTTAAATAAGCAAGGTGACAATATAGAGACTTGATGTACTCCTTTTCCTATTTGGAACCAGTCTGTTGTTACATGGCCAGCTCTAACTGTTGCTTCCTGACCTGCATACAGGTTTCTCAAGAGGCAGGTCAGGTGGTCTGATATTCCCATCTCTTTCAGAATTTTCCACGGTTTATTGTGATCCACATAGTCAAAGGCTTTAGCATAGTCAATAAAGCAGAAATCAATGTTTTTCTGGAACTCTCTTGCTTTTTCGATGATCCAGCGGATGTTGGCAATTTGATCTCTGGTTCCTGTGCCTTTTCTAAAACCAGCTTGAACATCTGGAAGTTCACGGTTCATGTATTGCTGAAGTCTGGCTTGGAGAATTTTGAGCATTACTTTACTAGTGTGTGAGATGAGTGCAATTGTGTGGTAGTTTGAGCCTTCTTCGGAATTGCCTTTCTTTGTGATTGGAATGAAAACTGACCTTTTCCAGTCCTGTGGCCACTGCTGAGTTTTCCAAATTTCCATATTTCACAGCATCATCTTTTAGGATTTGAAATAGCTCAACTGGAATTCCATCACCTCCACTAGCTTCGCTCATAGTCATGCTTCCTAAGGCCCACTTGACTTCACGTTCCAGGATATCTGACTTTGGGTGAGTGATCACACCATGGTGATTATCTGGGTCGTGAAGATCTTTTTTGTATTTTGAACTCACAGTTCTTCTGTGTATTCTTGCCACCTCTTCTTAATATCTTCTGCTTCTGTTAGGTCCATACATTTCTGTCCTTTATTGAGCCCATTTTTGCATGAAATGTTCCCTTGGTATCTCTAATTTCCTTGAGGAGATCTGTAGTCTTTCCCATTCTATTTTTTCCTCCATTTCTTTGCATTGATCACTGAGGAAGGCTATCTTATCTTTCCTTGCTATTCTTTGGAACTCTGCATTCAAACAGGTATATCTTTCCTTTTCTCCTTTGCTTTTCACTTATCTTTTCACAGCTCTTTGTAAGGCCTCCTCAGGCAGCCATTTTTCTTTTTTGCATTCATTTCTTTTTCTTGGGGAAGGTCTTGCTCCCTGTCTCCTGTGCAATGTCACGAACCTCCATCTATAGTTCATTAAGCACTCTATCAGATCTAGTCCCTTAAATCTGTTTCCCACTTCCACTGTATAATCATAAGGGATTTGATTTAGGTCATACCTGAATGGTCTAGTGGTTTTCCCTACTTTCTTAAAGTCTGAATTTGGCAATGAGGAGTTCATGATCTGAGCCATAGTCAGCTCCCAGTTTTGTTTTTGTTGACTGTATAGAGTTTCCCCATCTTTGGCTGCAAAGAATATAATCAATCTGATTTAAGTAGTGACTATCTGGTGATGTCCATGTGTAGAGTCTTCTCTTGTGTTGTTAGAAGAGGGTGTTTGCTATGACCAGTGGGTTTTCTTGGCCAAACTCTATTAGCCTTTGCCCTGCTTCATTCTGTACTCCAAGGCCAAATTTGCCTGTTACTCCAGGTGTTTCTTGACTTCCTACTTTGCATTCCAGTCCCCTATAATGAAAAGGACATCTTTTCTTGGGTGTTAGTTCTAAAAGGTCTTGTAGATCATCATAGAACCATTCAACTTCAGCTTCTTCAGCATTACTGGTCGGGGCATAGACTTGGATTACTCTGATATTGAGTGGTTTGCCTTGGAAACGAACAGAGATCATTCTGTCGTTTTTGAAATTGCATCCAAGTACTGCATTTCAGACTCTTTTGTTTACTCTGATGGCTACTCCATTTCTTCTAAAGGATTCCTCCTCAGAGTAGTAGATATAATGGTCATCTGAGTTAAATTCACCCATTGGAATGGGTCCATGTTAGTTCTCTGATTCCTAGAATGTCAATGTTCACTCTTGCCATCTCCTGTTTGACCACTGTCAATTTGCTTTGATTCATGGACCTGACATTCCAGGTTCCTATGTAATATTGCTCTTTACAGCATCAGACCTTTCTTCTACCACCAGTGACATCCACAACTGGGTGTTGTTTTTGCTTTGGCTCCATCTCGTCAATCTTTCTGGAGTTATTTCTCCACTGATCTCCAGTAGCTTATTGGGCACCTACTGACCTGGGGAGTTCATCTTTCAGTGTCCTATCTTTTTGCCTTTTCATGCTGTTCGTGGGGCTCTCAAGGCAAGAATACTGAAGTGGTTTGCCATTCCCTTCTCCAGTGGACCACATTCTGTCAGACCTCTCCACCATGACCTGACCTTCTTGGGTGGCCCCACACAGCATGGCTTAGTCTCATTGAGTTAGACAAGCTGTCGTCTGTGTGATCAGATTGGCTAGTTGTCTGTGGTTGTGGTTCAATCTGTCTGCCCTCTCATGCCCTCTCTCAGCTCCTACTGTCTTACTTGGGTTTCTCTTAAAATACATTAGAACATGTAAATGATTCTTTATATCTAAAATTCTTCTTGGCTTAAAAAAAACCATGGATTTGATTTCTATGAGTAACTGCTTCAGCTTGTTAATTCATTTAGAAAAGAATTTTGAATTACTAAACTATGTGTTGCTAATGCCATTTTGTAATCACAGTGGTTTGGTTTGCTTCCATTTTATAATAGAAAATGTATTGATTAGGTTTACTTGTGATGCACATCAAGAATATGTTCCTAACAACAGCAAACTTTGACAACATGCATATATATCAATTATTATCTTCTCAATATACATATTGTTCCTAATTTTAAATCATTAGTTATCAAGACCAGACTTAGCAACTGAGGTTGTATTTACTTAATTAAAATTAAGTACTACATGACAAATAAATTTGGTCAAATATGTTATATATATACTCCAAGAGCATAAAATATTGAACCATAGATTGAACTACATTTAACATTATTGATATATTAATAAAAGTATAAATGCAATACCAAAGACATTCCATGAAGCCTCTGCATAATAGGAATATAATGAATTTGTTTCTTCAGAATATTTCCCCTTTATCCATATGTATTTTTTTAATGAAATTATCCTTTCCTTTGTCCTCAGACTTACATCTTCAAATCCTTCTCAATTCTTTTCATTTTGGAGAGACTTAAAAGTTTGGTTATGAAATTCATTTCCCTGCTAATCACAAATGTTTTACTCTTCCCTTCCTTGCATCTCTCATCAACCCCCAAATCCAAAGTACTCCTTTTCTTTTCTAATAGCTTTTCTTTTCATTCCCCCATCACAACTCTTGTTCAAACCCTCATCACTGCTTCCCTGGATGGTTGTCATGATCTCTTAGTTTCCTTGCTAGTTTCCTTGCTGTCAATCTTTCCCCGTTGGCTGAAAGTATAACTTCATAAAACCGTATTTTGTACACACTCACCTCCGTTTAAATCCTTCCATGGCCCCTTAATTGCCTAACAAATACAATTCCTCATTTCATGTTTAAGTCTCCCACAATCTAGTCAAATCTTTATATCACTTTGCTTTGCATGAATGCTCTTTCCTGCTCACTCTGCTTATTTAACTTCTACCCTATCCTCAAACTCCTACTGAAACCAGAAAGACTCTGTGAAGACTTCCCAGTTTGCACCACTCCATAATGTTCTCCCCAGTTACCTCTTAGCAACTGTAGGTGGTACCATCAAATCCTTTTGTAATATTATATTTCCTACCTGGCACATTTGTGGAACTTTGTCTGATATTTAACTCAATATATCATTTCAATACAAGCACTTACTATAGAAGTACAAGTAGTTTAAAGAATATATCTGTCAATTACAACTGTCATACTGTTGATTATTTTGACCTCTGTAAACACTGATACAGTGGGTGTCCTTTGATTTAAGGAAATAAACTGAAGTTCAGAAATGTTTTTCATGGCACTGTGTCAAATGCATTTCATGGCATCGTGTCAAATGTATCTCTTTTCTGTTTTGTTCTCTGTCATTTCTAGTGCCAAGTTGGAGAGCTAAATTATTATTTTATAGATTTCTTCCTACCAAGCAGTGCTACAACCTTCTTTCTTTATATGTTATGCTGCATCTTTCTTGCAGGCAAAATTAGCATGAGTTTAATGCTTATCAATAATATCAGTGCAGTCTAACCAAAATTATACTTCCTCTGATGCATAGTGGTTTTTATAGCAACCCAGTTCCACAACAGTGTTATAAATAGTAGTGATTGAGTTTTATTATAATTTCTCCAGTCCAGATTGATTATTTAATATCCAAAATCTACAATGAAAGTGAATCATTTAAAACTAAGCTAGCTGTTCAATGCATGTTCACCATTTTCTTTAAATATAGTTTGGTGTAAATTTTTTCATGAACTGTCAAATATACAATATCACAGTTAAAAAAAAATCGTTTTCTCTGTGCTGTTAACATATTGTTTCCTCAAACTAGAACACTAGAAGCCTGACTTTTTTTCTTCTTTTACTTCATAAAACAGTGAGAACAAAAACAGGATAAAGCCCATAGCAACAAGACGTTTCTTTTACCATCTGTTTGATTTATGTCGAATTTAAACTGCTTGTATTTTAGAAAGGAATCTGTTTTCTATCTTCAAAAGGATGCAATCCAACATCTCTCAGCTGATAATTTTTAGCACTTAGAGGTTCCCTTGGGCTGCTGTCAACTACAACTTATTGCATAGGTACTTTTCACTAAACTCATTATAAAGTGATTAGCCTCCAGCAAGATAGTGCAATACTACAGCCTACTTGCATTATATGTGGCTTTGCAAATGAATTTTGTGCTGTAAAATCTCATCAGATAGTGAGTATAGAATGAATCTTGCGATTCAACACAGAGAATGTTGAGAGGGATCCTGTGTCTTCTCTTTTAAACCATCCCTTTCAAGAAAATATATGCATGCACATTGGAAATAAACACACGTGCACATGTGCAAATGCACCACATGTACACAATAGGTCATTAGTTTAAAATGGATGCCATCCTCAGCTAACTTCAAACACATTTTTAAAATCCATGAATTATTTTTTAGTTTATGCTTTAAAACCAAAAACTAATTAAGTAACTCTACCTTGATTCTACAAATAGTTATCTTCAATATATGTAAGAGGGCTGCTTTTTTATTAGCACATTTAATTTGACAATGCTTCTTGCCTTAGGGTACCAGAGTTAGTCAATACTTTTGGGTCTAATAGGCTGTCTCAGTTTCTCCAATAAAACTGAAATTAGATTGATTATGTAGAGGCACTAATTATTAGAAGTAGAAGGGTTTTTTGGTTATTTATTTGCAAGCCTCCCTAACAAGGTATGCGTTACCCCAGCTTTCGTATTCACTATTGCCTGAAGCTAGCACTGTCATGTGATACTAAATAGTCTATACAAGAAGCTACCCTGGGGACATCGTCCTCCTTCACTGGTCTCTACTAATTCATAAGGCTCTTATTGTCCAGTTCATACTCCTGAACGCTTATGATAGGGTTAAGCTCATGACACACCTGTAGATGCTTCCAAAGACAAAAAAGCAAAGTGTACAGTCCCTGGGAACAAACACAGAACTTCACATTCTAAAATTTTTCATGTCATGACCACTTCAAGTCTAAAGGCTAATTTAAAACAAATGTTTTACTTTGAGCAAAAAGTCTAAATAGTTATTTCATTATTTACCATCTTTTCTGTTGTTTAAGCTGAACTTGTATTTATTCTTTAAATGGGATTGAAAAATTTTCACCATGTTTATTTATATATGGGTTTCATTTTGCAGATTATTTCTAGACAATTTTTGATCCTTGTTCAAAGATTCTGGCTCACTGGAAAGTTCCTAAACATTGTCTTTCCACAGTGTACTATGCAGAGAAAGGAGGAGGTGGTGGATTAAACAGAAATTATACTATCAGGTAGATTCCATGGGTGATTGTTTCTCTATCTTTAACATGAAGATAATGCAACAAATTCAGTGCTGTCATGAGGTTTCATCATATACATATTTATTTAAACATATATACTTACATGTGTACATTTTTTCCTGGCACACAGGGGACACTATAAATGCTAGATATTATTACATGTTAATTTTATAATTATATGGCTTTATTTATCTGTTAATATTTATATTTTATATAAAATATATTAATCTAAGTAAAAATTAATGATGTGATTGTGTAAAACATTTAAAAATGCACTGTAGATATCATATATATGTTTTATTCTGTATACTAACTATATATTCATATATATTCCAATAATAATGTTTTGATGCTTATAAAAAATGAATAACAATTTTATCGAACTATATAGAATTTTTACTACTTTCGTTGTACAAAAAAAAAAAAGTGAAAAAAAATCCACCCTCCTGTTGGTTAGGGTCACAGATATTTTTGGCATTGTGTATAAACTACTTCATGATCCATTTCCCAATCTATCTTGCCAGCTTTATCACCTTCAATCTCCCAATGAACTCTAGGCTCCAATCACACTTTTATTACCATTTTCTATATACTACTTATAATAAATTATTTTAAGTATTTCCTTATACTGAACCATCCTTGAATTCCTAAATTGAATCCTGAATTTTATGACTAATTCATACTATGGTTAATTTGATTTTTAGTTAATGCTTGTGCTTCAATATTCATAAGTCAGGTGAAGCTGTAGTTTTTTCAATTTAATTTAATTTAATTACAGTTGATTTACAATATTTTATTTTCTTTAGGTGTATAGCTTCAGATTCTTTTCCATTATAGGTTATTACAATATACTGAATATAGTTCCATGTGCTATAAAGCTGCAGTTTTAACAAGCTCTTTTTGTGAGTTTTTGAGCATTAATGTGTGTCATTTAAAAGAAGACAAAAAAGTGAAATCTTTTCTTCTCACTTTATTTTTTGGGAAAGTGTAATAACATTGGAATCATCTTTTGCTTATAGTGTTAATAGAATTCACTCTGTGAGGCTATTTTCATTGACTTTTTTTAGAGGATAGGAGGATAGGTAGTCTGACAATTTTCTCCATTTATAAAATCATTATACCTCATCATTTTTTTAGTGGGGATTCAATAGGATATGGATTTATAGGTATATTATTTGCAATTAAAATGGAAAGTTCAAAGATATTAAAAGCCAGGAGTTAATATTCCTAAAGTGGAATGGGAGATTAAGTTCTGCCCAATAGAATGGATTTTCACTTTTTATTTAAATTCTTCCCTATACTTTATATTTTTATACAAAGTAAGAATGCTATTTTAATTTTAATAAAACTAGTTTAAATGTCATTAAAGGCACACTCATCGGTCATATGAATATACCTAAGAAATTGGAGGTACTCACTTTTTACAATACTTTCTACACTACTGTATTAACAAGAGTAGATTCCTTTTTTGATCTCAAGGATCATGCTACTTAAGGCAAGGCAAGTTTTGCAAGTATTTACTGTGATTTGGATAACAGAAGATACCTCATTTGAAGAGAGAACAAGAAAATTGAAAGCTAAATTACAGTGGAAGACAAAATAGACTCTCCTCAACCTAATGCCAGATGGACCCTAGAAACTGTCTATAGAATGTGGAAAGGGAGAGATGCTGTTCAAGATTATTTCAGTAGTCGCTTTTTAATCTTGTAATAATCAGGAAAATGTGACTGACAATTTAAAATATTTAAACAGCTAGTCTTTTTCCATTTAAATTTATTTTTGTTGTTCAGAAGTCCCCAGGTTCTCTGAACTTATATTAAGAATTTTAAATGTTTGTGTATTTATTTTAAGAAAATGTTTCCTCCACCATAGCCCTAAGAACCAGTGCAGGCTATGGATCAGCACTTGGTCTAGTGTTCAAGCAGTTCGCTTTTAGTATTCTTGCTAGCAAAACAGCCTTATTGCTGATATGGAGAAAGTTTATTGGTCTGGACCGATGATCAAACCAGCCAAAACATTCCCTGAGGCCCAAACCTAGCCCAGAGCAAGGCACTAACTCTCTTCAGTTCTGTGAAGGCTGAGAGAAGTGAGGAAGCTGCAGAACAAAAATTTGAAGCCAGCAAACATTGGTTCATGAGTTTTAAAGAAAGAAGCCATTTCCATCACATAAAAGTTCAAGATAAACTAGTAAATGCTGATGTAGTAGCTGCAGCAAGTTATCTAGAAGATCTAACTAAAATAATTAATGACAGTGGCTACACTGAACAACAGATTTTCAATGGAAACTAAGCAGCTTTCTATTGGAAGAAAATGCCATCTAGGACTTTCATAGCTAGAGAGGAGAAGTCAATGCCTGGCTTCAAAACTTCACAGGGCAGATTGACTCTCTTGCTAGGGCCCAGTGGAGCTGGTGACTTTAGGTTGAAGCCTTTGCTCATTTAGCTTTCCAAAAATCCTAGGACCCTTAAGAATTATGCTAAATCAACTTTGCCTGTGCTCTATAAATGGAACAAAGCCTGGATGACAGCACATCTGAATACTTTAAGCCCACTGTTAAGACCTACTTCTCAGGAAAAACAGATTTCTTTCAAAATATTACTGCTCACTGGCCCCCACCGGGTCACCTACCCAAGAGCTCTGATGGAGATGGACTATGAGATTCATTTTGTTTTCATGTCTGCTAACACAAAATCCATTCTGCGGGCCATGGATCCAAGGAGTTATTTTAAGTCTTATTGCTTAAGAAAGACATTTTGTAAGGTTATAGCTACTATAGTGATTCCTCTGATGAATCCAGGTAAAGTACAGGTGACCTTTGTGTAACACAAGTTTGTACTGGGTGAGTTCACTTAAGCATAATTATTTTCAATAAATTTGTACTATTATACTACATGATCCAAAGTTGTTTGTGTGGATATGGAACAGCAAATAGAGAGGACAGACCCTAAAGTTATACTTGGGTTTTGACTGTGTGGATGGTTGGTGCCTCTAATTGCCCTTTTGCTCAAGGGTCAACTTGAAATTGAAAAACATCTGGAATGTTTTCACCATTTTAGATGCCATTAAAAACATTTGTGATACATGGGAAGAGAGCAAAATATCAATCTTAACAGGGGTTTGGAAGAAGTTGATTTCAACCCTCATGGATGACTTTGAGGATCTCAAGACTTCAGCAGAGGAAGTAATTGCACATAAGGTCAGAACAGCAAGAGAACTAGAATTAGAAAGAGAGCCTGAAGGTGTGACTTAATTGCTACATTCCCATGATAAACTTGAATGGATGAGGAGTTGCTTCTTGTGGTTGAGCAAAGAAAGTGGTTTCTTGAGATGGAATCTACTCTGGTGAAGATTTTATGAAGATTGTTGAAATGACAACAAAGGACCTACAGTGCTACACAGATTTAGTTGATAAAGCTGCGGCAAGGTTTAGAGGATTGGCTACAATTTCAAGGGAAGTTCTACTGTGAGTAAAATGCCATCAAATAGCATTGCATGCTACAGAGAAATCATTTGTGAAAGGAACAGTCAGTCCATGGGGCAAACTTCATTGTTGCCTTATTTTAAGAAATTGCCACAACCACCCCAATTGCCAGCAGCCATCACCCTGATCAGTTAGCAGCCATCAACACGAAGGCAAGACCCTCCGTAAGCCAAAAGATTATGACTCCCTGAAGATTCAGATGATGATTAGCATTTTTTAGCAATGAAGTATTTTTAAAATAAGGCATGTACATTGTTTTTTTGGACATAATACCATTACACATTTAATAGGTTACAGTATAGTGTAAACATAGCTTTTATATGCACTGGGAACCAGAAAAATTCATGTGATTCTCTATATTGCTTTATTTTGGTGGTCTGGAATGAGCTTCCCAGGTGGCACAGTGATAACGAATCTGCCTGCCAATACAGGAGCCACCAGAAACTCGGGTTTGATCCCCGAGTTAGGAAGATCCCCTGGAGGAGGAAATGGCAACCCACTCCAGTATTCTTGCCTAGAAAGTTCTGTGGACAGAGGAGCCTGGCAAACTACAGTCCATGAGGTCACAAAGAGTCCGACATGACTGAGCATGCACGGAAGCGGGAACTGAACTCACGATATCTCTGAGGTGTGCCTTTAGTAACATTTCAGTACAGAGGGATGTCATTTAAAAACACACACACACACAACAATAACCTTGAATAGAAAAAGAAAAAAAAAAGCTATTCTTCAAACTTGAACTTTCTGCTCGGCTACAGTGATTTCATTAGCTTAGCAGCATTACTTTAAAGTAGATGAAAATGCAAAAAGTCTATAGCCTGGTTACTTGCTGACTGAGAAATATTACTGATATTTGAAGACAATTGAATTGACATACATATGTAATTTTATTTAAATAATGATAAGGCTGGTAATTCCCAGGGAACCTGTTTTGTCTGGGTAAGAAAGCTGCTGTTCTGGGATTAATGAAAGCAAAAGTGTCCAAGTTGAGAAAGAGAGACAGAGAGAAAAAATGTACTTTGACTGTTTTCATGAGACAGAGAAGGGAAAATTCCACACCAAAGGATCAAACAAGGTTGTGGTTTTTATTTTTTATCAGACAGGATTTCCACAGGAAGCTTGGGAAAATAATGATAAAATATGTGTTTTCAGGTTTCTGTAGGACTCTATATTCCAGGAGGAAGATCCCAAATTCATTTCCTATCAGATCTTTGTGGTAAGATCAATATTTGAGTGTGTTTATAAAGCAAGAGTCTAAAAGGCTAAAATAATTTTGGACAATCCATCCCCTGAAATTAAAGAATAGAAAACAACCCAATAGCAGTTGTTATCTAAAAATTTTAAGAGTATACTGGTTTACCAAATAAACAGAGGTGATTACCAGGGGCATGATTTTAACTATACCAGGTACACCTCCTTTATAAAACAGTCCTTCAATTTTCTTTTGAGGCAACTGTTTTGGATTTTTTCTATAATAAGCATTATTTTCTGATTCTGAAATTAAAATCTTCTCAATATAGATGACTTAGAAAATACAAAATATTTTAAAAGGCAAATAATCATTCATCACCAAATGCAATATGTTGTTTTCTTTTTTCCTTTAAGATTTCCTTCATTGTTGCTTCAAGATGTCTTCCTCACTCCCACACTGCACAGTAATTGCTTATATTTTCTTTTAAGATTTTGTTATTTATTAAACATTTAGCTTTCTAATCCATGTTTCAGTGACTGATGATAAGTGTACTATGTAAAATCTGGTTAACAAGTAACCAATTTCCCTAGAACTGTTTATTGGCTAATCTCTTCTTTCCCTAATAGAATACAATTCCACATTCATAAATTGTTAAATTTGTACTTACCTAGGAGGCTATTTTATAGGAAAAAGAGTACGTCAAGGCTGTATATTGTCACCCTGCTTATTTAACTTATACTCAGAGTACATCATGAGAAACGCTGGGCTGGAAGAAGCACAAGCTGGAATCAAGATTGCTGGGAGAAATCTCAATAACCTCAGATATGCAGATGACACCACCCTTATGGCAGAGAGTGAAGAGGAACTAAAAACCCTGTTGATGAAAGTGAAAGAGGGGAGTGACAAAGTTGGCTTAAAGCTCAACATTCAGAAAACTGAGATCATGTCATCTGGTCCCATCACTTCATGGGAAATAGATGGGGAAAACAGTGGAAACAGTGGCTGACTTTATTTTTCTGGGCTCCAAAATCACTGCAGATGGTGATTGCAGCCATGAAATTAAAAGGCACTTACTCCTTGGAAGGAGAGTTATGACCAGCCTAGATATCATATTAAAAAGCAGAGACATTACTTTGCCAACAAAGGTCCGTGTAGTCAAGGCTATGGTTTTTCCAGTGGTCATGTATGGATGTGAGAGTTGGACTATGAAGAAAGCTGAGCGCTGAAAAATTGATGCTTTTGAACTGTGGTGTTGGAGAAGACTCTTGAGAGTCCCTTGGACTGCAAGGAGATCCAATCAGTCCATCCTAAAGATCAGTCTTGGGTGTTCATTGGAAGGACTGATGCTGAAACTGAAACTCCAGCACTTTGGCCACCTCATGCGAAGAGTTGACTTATTGGAAAAGACTCTGATGCTGGGAGGGATTGGGGGCAGGAGGAGAAGGGGACGACAGAGGATGAGATGGCTGAATGGCATCACTGACTCGATGGGCATGAGTTTGAGTAAACTCCGGGAGTTGGTGATGGACAGGGAGGCCTGGCGTGCTGGTATTCATGGGGTTACAAAGAGTTGGACATAACTGAACGACTGAACTGAAATGAGGTGGCTATTTAGGAACTATTTTTCCCATTTCCCTATATTCTTGCATTAGTAATAAAATAATTTTCCTTGTAGTGTATTCCCTTAGCTATCCTAACAGTTTATTCTTCTACACAGACATTAATACCACACTCTCACATCCCCTTCACCCACTCCCCCAAATAACCATCATTATTTTCACAGCAGCTATCCATCAACTAATTTTGGAAGTATTGATGTCTTTACTATAGTGAAGAGTTTTGTTTTTTTTTACCATCTATGTATGCCTACACCACTCCCCTCCCTCCCCCAAGTCTTTGTTTATGCTATTGCTTTGGCTTAAAGCACCTTTTCTTCTTCTTTTCGATGGCTCATTTTAAAGCCTGTTTAAATGTCTCAGTGTAAATGTTCAGGTGTCAGTTTAAATGTCACTTCATCAGAGAAAAAACCTTCTTTGATCACCCAGTCTAAAGTAACTCCTATCTACACACTCTGGATCATATTGCCCTGGGTTGTTTCTTTTGTAGCACATATAACTTTTTGAGATTGTTTTATTTTATATTTGTTTATGTCTCCTGGGTCAGAATAGAAAAATAATGAAGAAAAGAATATCTTCTGTCTTTTTCATTGCTCTTTCCTCATCATTTAACACAGCTGTTGGTACACATCAATGTTCAAGAATTGTTGGCTGAATGAACAATGAATGAGTGAATACAGGCAGCTCAGGGAAATCTCTGCTTCATGCTCAATGTATGCTATACCACTGCAGGCACTGCCAGCCTTGATTGTTGTGTAGAGTCACATGTGGTATCTGGTGGAGTGGTATTCAGATTCCCAGTGGCTGTCTACTCCCAAGCCAGACTCCATTATTGACATTATCAATCATAATTGTGATCTGGACCTTTATGACTTCCTTCAGTCTTTTCCCACTGCAAGTTATGCTATAGAAATCTCTCAGAGTTTGTATGGTGGTTGGCCCCTTGGAAGCAAGGGATTTCCACACCCCACCCCATCATTTTTGTTTGTCTTTCAGTTCAGTTGGATCCTGGAAAAGGGGTCAAGACAATGGTTCTTGGATCATCTTTCTGTCAAGATCACCTATTAATTATAACACTGAAAGTGAAACGGTGACAGTGTTAGTCACTCAGTTGTGTCTGACTCTTTGCAACTCCAATTTGTTGTTCAGTATCATATTGTGTATAGTACTGTGCATGTTTGTATGCTCAGTTGCTCAGTCATGTGCAACTCTTTGCGACCCCATGGACTGTAACCTACCAGGCTCCTCTGTCCATATTATCCAGGCAAGAATACTGGAGTGGGTTGCCATTTCCTTCTCCAGGGGATCATCCAGACCCAGGGATCGAACCCAGATCTTCTGTATCACAGGCAGATTTTTTACTGTTTGAATTCCTGTATATCCTGATTTATTTATTTATTTATTTTGTTTCTGTGATCTGTAAAATACTTGCAGGACATTTTAAAGTGTCCTGCTATGAAAGTGTTTCTCTCAATTCTTCTTATAGCTATATTTATTTAAAAATACATTGCAAGGTTATTTCATATGGTGACTTACAGTTCTTGAGTCTTAATCTATTAACATTTATTTTTTTTAATTTACTATATTTTTCTGGTTTAATGCAATCATTGCCCTTGAAATTCAAAATTTTTACCAAAATATGTCTAGGCATTACATTAGCTTCCTCCTCTTGCCCCTCATCCACCCTCTACACACATACAGATTAAATCTGACTATTTAGCCTTCTCTTTCAAATTAAAAATTAAAATATTTTTTCAGTTCAGGAAATTTTCTCTCCATCGTTCTTTGCTGTTTGCTTTTTTTTTTTTTTACATCATGTCTTTTCTCATCTTTTAAAATTTCTACTTTCTGTGTATTGGATTCCTTGAATTTGTCCATAATATCTCTCATATTTTCTTTTACTGTGTTCCACAAATTTACCATTCTGTCAGAGTTCTGAATGAGTTTCTTGAATCCATAGGAACCTTTTAAAATTCAATTATTACCTTATTATAACATACTTCTTTTAAGTTTTAAATTCAACAATCCTACTTAAAAAAATCTGCTTGTGTGTGTGTATTTGTAACTGCCATTCATCTCTCATAGTTACTTGTTCTAGTGTTATTTTATTTATATTTTGGATCAATTATATTCTTAAAATCTGTTGAAAACAATCTTAAAACTTCCATAATGTTCTTCTGTTACTTGGAAAACTTCTTTCCTAGTGATGCATCTGTTCTGATTCTTGATAATTTCCTTTGTTTAAACTGCAGTAGATTTTCATATACTGGGTGATGTTTTTTCATTTCCCTTGGAAAATTTTCACATCAGAGTATCTATGGTTGCTCACTATGTTGCCACAGCTCAGCAGAAATTGAGATAGATTCAATAAGAAATTGGTATAGACCTTTGCACAAATTTTTCAGATCTAGATGTGAAGAAGAAATTTTTATAATTACTGTAAATTTATATTGTTAGTGACTTCATAGTCTGGAGGGATTGAGAAAGGATTCAGGGCCCTAAAGTGAAGAAGTAGGAAACTTGGCCACTGTGCTACTTTCGTCATTTGCAAGAGCAAATTCAGTGCAAATAAGCACTACAAGCAAGCCCGTCATAATCAACTTCCGTGTACCAAGAACAAGTCGTGGCAGTCTCCAGCTTCTTTCTTAGTAATGCTGCTTGTAGCATTGACTTTTGGCTTCTGGTAAGCCTTACTGTCAGTTGAGTTAATCTCACTTTCCCTCAGGTCTAATTATAGGTCTCAATGCTGTGTATGAATAGAGGTCAAGCAGCAGTAAGGTGGTATGTCCTTCAAAGTTCTTTGGCCCACATCAGCCATCTTCTTTAAACTTTAAGAAGCACCACTGGAATTGGTTCAATTTATGTCTCAGATTTTTTTTTTCATTTTACAGGAAGCATTTTTCTGTTTGGGGTTCTATTCTTTCCTTCTTTTTCACCTACTCCCTTCTTATTTTAACTAACAGGAAATCCTATAAGTTTGTAGTGCATCAATTGGCAGGTTTCCACCCTGTTTTTACATTTTCTCAGGGAGGATATAGAGAATTACTGGGTTATTGTTTTAATGGAAGGCATTTCTTTCCCTTTCTCTAGGCTTCCCTCCACTTAATTTCCTTTGAAATCTTAGAATTATTAGGAAAAACTTGGAATTATTACACAAATACTTAGAGTGCAATATTGACATTCTGGTTTGTTTTTAAGATAAAATTATACTGGTAAGGTGATCCATTAAGGCATTATTAGACATTACGTGACTGTGTCCATGATCAGCCACTCAGTCATGTCCAACTCTTATGACCCTGGGTCCGCAGCTCACCAGGCTCTTCTGTCCATGGGGTTTTCCAGGCAAGAGTACTGGAGTGGGTTGCCATTTCTTCATCCAGGGGATATTTCCTTTTCAGGGATGGAACCCTCATCTCTTGCTGGCAGGCAGATTCTTTACCACTGAGACTCCTGGGAAGCCATATACTCTTTTTAAAATTCAACATTATTCATAAAAGTAAATGAGATACAATCATAAAATGAGTATATTTCTTGTCATTCAACATAAAGAGGGATTAAACAAGGAAATTTTAGTTTTATATGCATGTGTGCATGGGTGCTAAGTTGCTTCAGTCATGTCTGACTTTTTGAGACCCTATGGGTTGTAGCCTGCCAAGCTCTGTCTGTCCATGGGATTCTCCAGGTAAAAATACTAGAGTGGGTTGCCTTGCCCTCCCTCTAGGGGATCTATCTTCCTGACCCAGGGATCGGACCCACGTCTCTTACATCTCTGCATTGGCAGGTGGGTTCTTTACCACTAGTGCCATCTGGAAAGCCCAGTTTCATATAAGGTTTATGAAAAAGAAACATGTAACACTATGAGCACCTGTATGCTGCTGCGGCTGCTGCTAAGTCACTTCAGTCGTGTCCAACTCTGTGCGACCCCATAGACGGCAGCCCACCAGGCTCCCCCATCCCTGGGATTCTCCAGGCGAGAGCACTGGAGTGGGTTGCCATTTCCTTCTCCAATGAATGAAAATGAAAAGTGAAAGAGAAGTCACTCAGTCGTGTCTGACTCTTCGCGACCCCATGGACTGCAGCCTACCAGGCTCCTCCGCTCATGGGATTTTCCAGGCAAGAGTACTGGAGTGGCCCGCCATTGCCTTCTCTGAGCACCTGTATAAGCAAAAACAAATTCAGTGGAACTATAGTAAGAGACTTATTGCCAAGGTGCAGAATGAGGATTCTGAATCCCTAAATCAAGACACAGAAAGTAGAAACAGTATTTCCAAAATGAGGACTGGGAAAATAGGGATTGGAAGGCAACTGGGAAGATACTGTGCTGACTCACAGTATTATCTGGGGTTGGATGAACTTTATTTTTTCCTTTTGGCATCATCTTTAGTGTAGTATTTCCAGTACTTGAAGATGAAGATATTTTCTTAAAGGTTTTCCAGTTAGTATTTGTGCATGTCCACAAAGGTGAATGCTTGAATGACAAGAAATCAATGCAGGTCAAAGCTAGTTATTTAGCTGCTGAATAAGGATTTTCTATTGCTTTCTATATGGCCACCCTCCAGTAATGATGAGTCAAGTCTTTCTCACACTTTGAATTTCCCTTATTTCAACTTCTGTCCCATCTTTCTGACTCTTTTGTCCCTTTCTACTGCTTCCAAGGACCCACCTGAATATTTCAAGATCCTTGATAATCTCCCTGTTTTAAAGTCAGCTGATTACCAACCTTAATTATATCACAAAGTCCTTACTCAACAGTATTTAGAATTGAAGAACCTGGTCATAGGAATCTTGGGATAAGGATATCTTCAGAAATGTGCTTAATTCCAAAGGTAGACAGTGCAGATTATAAGGGAGAGACATGCTTCACAGTTTGCCACCTCTCTTCTTTACTCACTGATCTTATTTTTCTTTTACTCATCTATGCATTCATAAATATTATAGATTTGCAATGTGACTTCTTAACCTTGAACTGCCTATACAAAAAAAGGAGAGAAATTTTAAAAGTTCCAAAAATTTGAATCACTGACCAAAATAGTCCTGGAACTTATTAGCCTTTGAGTTTTACATAATTTCTTATGATATAAAGTGCACAAAAAGCCCTATTAAAATACCACTGCAAGTTAATCATGAAAAGACCCTTTAGAATTCTTAGAGATGCTCATTTTGTAGAGAAATGGGGAAACAGAAATGTCAGCACTGGCAGCTGAAAGGGTACAGATCTCCTGGTAATGAAAGAGGCAGCTGTTTCAATACAAATTTTTTAAAGTAAAACGTCCCATTGTGCCCTGTAATCCCTAATTAATTATGGTGAAGAACCAGAGTTTACTGGGATTTTTTTTTACCCATCCAGAAAAAAATGATCTTAAACAACTAGGTATGATCTAAGGAAAGTTTAGAGATTTATAAGGGATCAAAAACATAGAGTAAGCTATATTGTCAATTAGCAGTTCCCCAAATGAACAGAAAGTTCGGCAAGTTAGTTTACTTTTTAAGTATAAATCTCTAGAAATGTAATAAGTCATTGAAACAGCTGCTCTTTAAAACGTTTAAGATTCAAATATGTAGCTGGCTTCTTTAGACAGTATGATGTAATTAACAGAGTATAATCTTTGAAGACAGATAAAACTGGACCCAAACCTTGGCTTTCTCACTTAGTAAATGTATGAGAAGCCACAACAAGGTGGATTGGAGGAGCAGAGACCCAGTACAAAGACCCACATCCCTAGGAAGATGGCCCACAAATGGGAAGATAATCACAACTGCAGAGGTTCTCCTCAAGTAGAAAGGAATTTGAGCCCCATATCGTGCTCCTGCATTGGGAAGACGAATGTCTGACTTTGAAGGCCAGTGGGGCTTGCAAACAAGAGAGCCATAGGAAATAGAGACTCGACTCATAAAATGGTGCATGGAAAATCACACAGGCTCCAAGAACCAGTGCATAAGCAGTAATCTGAAAGGGACCTGTGTCTGACCCACTTGCTGACCTTGGAGAACCCTCCCGGGAGACAGGAGGCAAATGGAGCTCACCCTGGGGACACAGATGATGGTGGCAGCCATTTTGGGGAGCACCTATTACCATGAAAACCCTGGTACTGACAAGAGAAATTTTGGAGCCTTCCCTCTAGCCTACTAGCGCCGAGAACTTATCCACCCACCAGGGGGCTGACACCAGTCCCAGGCCCTGCAGGCCACACAGCCAGCAGTCCTGGGACTCTGCCCCACCTACCAGAAGGCCCAGAATCAGCCTCAGCTGCCAGTAGGCCGGCACCAACTCCAGGAACTCCCCGGCCCTACTGACAGCCTCTTCATGACACAGCCCTGCCCACTAGCGAGCTGGCACCTTGACTACAATAACCCTGGGCACAACAGCTAGCATGCTGGGACATGGCTCTGCCCACCAGTACCCGGCAGCGTCCCCATGAAGCAGGGCTGGGGCCAGTCCATCCCCCTGGTGCACCCATAGTAGTCAGCCCTCCCACAACACAAGGGCCCATGAAGCCCATATGGCAGCACCCCTAGAGCACACAGCTCTGATGACCAGAGGGGAGTACGCTGCTGGGCCCCACAGGACATCTCCTACATAAAGCTACTTCCCCAAGATCAGAAATGTAAACCCCCTATCTAACATAGAAATAAAAACAGAAAATTAGGTGAAATTAGGCAACAGAGGAATATATTCCAAATCCCAGAACTAAGCGCAAAAGTGATAAGCAATAAACTAGGCAAAATGATCATAAAGAAGCTCAAAAAGCTCTGTAGAAGAAAGGAGGAACACAGTGAGAAGTTTAACAGAGTTAGAAAATATAAAAAAGGACCAAATAGAGCTGAAGAATACAATAATTGAAATAAAAGATACACTAGAAGGAATAAACAGTAGATTAGATGATACAGAGGAACAGACCATTGAAGTGGAAGACAGAATATGGGAGTCACCCAAGCTGAATACACAATCACACAAATGAGGAAACAATATTAATTCAAGTTGGAAAGGAAAACTGTCACTGTTTACATATATTTATATATTTCTAAAGATGCCACCAAAAAACTACTGTAAGAAACAAACATATTGAGCAAAGATCATGCTGGATACAAAACTAATATACAGAAATATGCTGTGTTTCCATACATTAACAATGAACTATAAGAAAGAGAAGTTAAGAAAATAATCCCATTTACAGTTTCATTAAAACAAACGAACTAACAAAACAAAAGAACAACAGACTTACAGAGAATAAACAGGTGATTGCTAAATTTGGGAGTTGGGATAAGTGAACTAGATGAAGTAGATTAAGAGGTACAAACTTCCAGTTACAAAATAAATGATTTATGAGGATGAAATGTATAGCATAGGATATTTAGTCAATAATACTGTGATAACTTTGCATGGTGACAGATAGTAATTATACATATCATGGAAATCATTCTTCTAATATATAAAAATACCAAATCACTATGTTGTGCCCTTGGAACTAACATAGTATTATAGGTTAACTACATTTCAATTTAAAAAAAAGAAAGCAAGAAAGGGAAAAATGGTAAAACAATGATGCTTTTGAACTGTGGTGTTGGAAAAGACTCTTGAGAGTCCCTTGGACTGCAAGGAGATCAAACCAGTCCATCCTAAAGGAAATCAACCCTGAATATTCACTGGAAGGACTGATGCTGAAGCTGAAGCTCCAATTCTTTGGCCGCCTGATGCAAAGAGCTGACTCACTGGAAAAGACCCTGATGCTAGGAAAGACTGAGGGCAGAAAGAGAAGGGGATGACAGAGGATGATACGGTTGGATGGCATCACCAACTCAATGGACATGAAGCCTGGTGTGCTGCAGTCCATGGGGTCGCAGAATCAAACAGGACTTAGAAACTAAACAAAAACAATGAAAGGTGGCGCTAGTGGTAAAGAACTTGTCTGCCAAAGCAGGAGACAAGAGATGTGGGTCCCATCCCTGGCATGGAAAGATCCCCTGGAGGAGGACATGGCAACCCACTCCAGTATTCTTGCCTGGAGACCCCAGTGGACAGAGGAGCCTGGTGGGCTACACAGTCCATAGGGCTGCAAGCATGCACTTATGATATAAAAAGTGAAGAAAAGGTCTACAACTTTTAATCCATCTAAAATATCTAGAATAATTAGGAATACATTAAAATATAATGCAGATCCATATCCTAGCAAAGTATTCTAAAAGGAACAGATATGTTTACCTTGAAAACTTAAACATTCTGCTTTTAATATTTAGAGGTTATTTTATTATTCTCTAATGCAGATAAGGGCTTCCCTGGTGGCTCAGTGGTAAAGAATCTGCCTGCAATACAGGAGATTCGAGTTTCATCTCTGGGTCGGGAAGATCCCCTGGAGAAGGAATGGCACCCCAGTCCAGTATTCTTGTCTGGAAAATCCCATGGACAGACTGGCGGGCTACAGTCCATTGGGTCGCAAAAGAGTTGGACATGACTTAATGACTAAACAACAACAATGCAGATAAAGTTATGCCAAATTTTTTTTGATGCAGAAGTTTTGACCTAGTTGATTAAATATCTACTTAGGAAAGAAATGTGTGCTCTTCTGATGCCGCCCAACTCCAGATTTGATTGGCTCACAAAATGTGTTTCTGTATTCTAATTTGTATAAATCTATGAAATCTGTGAATTCTTATTTGTATAAATCTATGAAACTACAAAATGTTGTGATACTTTTCAATTCCTTCCTCTTTCTTTTTGTTTGCTTTTATAAATGTGTTTACACGTACTTAACAACTAAATTAAAAATCACAGTTCAGCTTAATACAAAACTGTCTATTTAACATGACTAAGCCACTTGGCACATGAAGAATATGGAGCAGGTTTTATAAAATTGCTCAACTTCCTTTAAATTCCAAATGGTTCATATGCATTTAGGGAAAATTAATCTAAACCACATTTAAATGATTGGCTCTGAAATATCCATCAAATCCCTAAATGGGGATTTGGAAGTCATCGTTGATTGTTTCTTATACAAAGGAGACCAGCACATATCCTGTGTTGCGAAACCACAGAACATCTGTACCTGGAACTACATGCAATTATAATCACTGTATCACAAAGAAGACACAGAATGGGGTAAGAGGAACTGAAATCATTACAGAATAGGAGATGTTGCCATAGAAGAACATACCTTAAACTAGGACCTTCCAGTGAAGTATTACTAGAGTATTACTCTCTAGGTTCTTGTTTTATAGAACTAGGGGCAATGTTGTGCAAAATGGGTATTTTTAGGACCATGAGAAAGAAGAAGTATTTTCTATTGGAGCTTGAATGGCTTAAGAGAGAAAACATGGATGTTGAAGTAAAACAGGTTTGAGTGATAGTAGTAGTTCCAACATTTACCCATTGTGTGACTCTGGACAAGCTACTCTGTCTCTGAATCCCACTCTCTTCATAGAATGAGGATAATGATAGTGATTTATTTTGGGAGCTAAATGAAATGTTATGCTCATACACAAATGGAAATTTATTAAATGTTACCACACCAGTTTACACATAAAAATAAAGCAGAGTTACTATTCAAAAATGGGCATATATACTAAAGATACAAATAATTTAAAAAAGAATAATTACAAGAGTGATACATCCAGAGTAGATTTTTAAACAGAAATACAGCATGTATATTATCTATGGTGAAACAGATCACCAGCCCAGGTGGGATGCATGAGACCAGTGCTCGGGCCTGGTGCACTGGGAAGACCCAGAGGAATCGGGTGGAGAGGGAGGTGGGAGGGGGGATCGGGATGGGGAATACGTGTAAATCTATGGCTGATTCATATCAATGTATGACAAAACCCACTGAAAAAATAAATAAATAAAGGGAAAAAAAAGAAATTAGGAATATTAAGAAAGGATACAATTGTCAGAAGAATCAAATTCTGAGGATGGTGACTAAAGTTAATAATCCGGTGTTGTATACATGAAAGTTGCTGAGAGCAGATCGTAAGCATTCTCACCACAAAGACCAAAAAAGAGTTTATGTGAGGTGATGAATACGTTTATTATCCTGACCTTGAAAATCATTTCACAGTGTATATATATACCAAATCATCACATTGCGTATTTTAAACATACAATTTCAATTGCCAATTCGTCCTTGATAAAGTTTTAAAAAGAAAGATATCCCAAGCCTTTTGAGGTAAACATGTAAGAAGATATTTTAGAGGAAACCTTCGACCAGATGTCAGGGGGAAATATTTTTTTATTGCTCTGAAACTGGATCCAAATAAACAGATTCTTTTTATAAGGCAGTGAATAACAATTTCAGAGCTCTGAGATAGACATTGGTCTAAAGAAATTTCCATAAATATCTTTTATTTTCTATTTAAGATAATATTAAACAGCAATCAGCTACTATCCACCCTGGTTTCTCAGCCCTCCTCCAATGATGGGGTTTCTCTACCATATGTTTAGCTGCTTCAAATGTCCAAGAAGAGAATCAGAACAGTCTCCTGTCTTAGCCTAAAAGTGGTTTGTTTGTGGTCAGTCATTATGGGCATGCTCTTCTCCCTGGTCCTCTCTTCTCACAAAATCTACCCCTTTTTTATACTTAAATTGACTGTTAGTCAAGACACTCAATTATAATTTTTCTTCAGTTACACACTGAGGCAAGAACCTCCTATGATTGCAGGGATGTTTACAAATTAGCATGTATATAAAAAATTTCAGGACTTCTCCAGTGGCTCAGTGGTAAAGAATCTGCCTGCCAATGCAGGAGACGTGGGTTCAGTCTCTGGATGGGGAAGATGGCCTGGAAAAGGAAATAGCAACCCATTCCAGTATTCTTGTCTGGGAAATCCCATGGACAGAGGAGCCTGGTGGGCTACAGTTCTTGTGTGCCCTTGTGGTTAGTCACTCAGTCGTGTCCAACTCTGTGACCCAGTGGACTGTAGCCCACCAGGCTCCTCTGTCTATGGGATTCTCCAGGCAAGAATACTAGAGTGGGTTGTCATTTCCTTCTCCAGGGGATCTTCCCAACCCAGGGATCAAACCCACATCTCCTGTGTCTCCTGCATTGCAGGTGGATTCTTTACCTAATGAGTTATCAGGGAAGCCTGGGCTACAGTCCATTGGTCTGCAAAGAGTCGGACACAACTGAAGCAACTAAGCACCCAAAAATTCTCATGGCATAATATAAGCCATAGAGACTAGAGAATAGCCCATGATCTTTTCCATTCCTTATTTATAACATAAAGAAATAATCTCTTGGGAATGAGAAGGTCCAAATTTTGTTATACTATGACATGCTAGTAATATTTCTAAATCCTTATGCTCCCAGATGAAGAATTCACTGTCCTGTGGAAAATAGTCAAGGAGCACTTGATTCTATAGGATTGTCCAAGAGTCCCTGGAACAAAGGGCAAGCAGTCATGGTCTCTTTGGACTTCTTGTGTTTTACTGGGCTGTATGAAATATGATTCTGACCCAGTTTGCTATTTGTACTTCTTCGAAAATGATTTCAGTATTCTCTCTAACAGGGTAAAAAAAACCCTGAATGTTCCATTCAAGAGTGGCTGTAGTGAAAAAAAACCGAGCAGCTTATTAGTAGTTTTGACTCTCTGTCTTTCTACTTGTAACTTTAGAAGAGAAATATTCTGCATACACAGCTAAGTAGAGAAAGAACAATATGTAAAATTTAATGTATAGCATGGCCACAACTTTTTAAATTTCACAAGAAAATGTAATAAAGAAAACATCCTCAAGGACATTGATTTGAGTGGTAGGCCTATGTGTGTGCTTTTTTTAAAACTTTTTTTGAGGCACAGGGCTTCTCTTGTGGCTAAGCTGGTAAAGAATCCGTCTGCAATGCGGGAGACTTGGGTTCGAACCCTGGGTTGGGAAGATCCCCTGGAGAAGAGAAAGGCTACCCACTCCAGTATTCTGGCCTAGAGAATTCCATGGACGTCCATGGGGTCGCAAAGAGTCAGACACAACTGAGCAACTTTCACTAACTAACTAACTAATCCATTAAAACAACAACAACAACAACAAAATTCTGTAAAGCAATTTCCTTCAAATAAAAAAATAAACAAATTTTAAAAATAAGTGGGATACACATCTAAGAAAAAAGCTATACATCAATTCCAAGAATTGTGAAACATTTTAGATGCTATGATATCTGATATGTTTGGAAGTGGCTGTGTAGAAAGTAAGCCTAATTGTGATTTGAAAGAAATGTCCCTTTGCCTCAGATTAGATTCTCCACAAACTTTCATACAAATGCCTGAATCCTTGAAGTTACAACATTAGTTTTCTGGACTGTACATAATTTCCTTTGTTAAAAATGTGCACACTTTAGGAGGGGAAAACTACCCAACATTTCCTTTTATAAAAAAACATTTATTTATTTATTTTAATTGGAGGCTAATTACTTTACATATCGTAGTGGTTTTGCCATACACTGCCATGAATTAGCCATGGGTGTACATGTGTTCCCCATCCTGAATCCCCTTCCACCTCCCTCCCCATCCCATCCCTCTGGGTCATCCCAGTGCTCCAGCCCTGAGCACCCTGTCTCATGCATCAAACCTGGACTGGCAATGTTTCACATATGATAATATACATATTTCACTGCTATTCTCTCAGATCCTTCTCCCACAGAGTCCAAAAGACTGTTCTATATATCTGTGTCTCTTTTGCTGTCTTGCATATAGGGTTATCATTACCATCTTTCTAAATTCCATATATATGCATTAGTATACTGTATTGGCATTTTTCTTTCTGACTTACTTCACTCTGTATAATAAGCTCCAGTTTCATCCACCTCATTAGAACTGATTCAAATGTGTTCCTCTTAATGGCTGAGTAACATTCCATTGTGTATATGTACAACAGCTTTCTTATCCATTCTTTTGCTGATGGACATCTAGGTTGCTTCCATGTCCTGGCTAATATAAACAGTGCTGCAATGAACACTGGGGTACACGTGTCTTTTTCAATTCTGCTTTCCTTGGTGTGTATGCCCAGCAGTGGGCTTGCTGGGTCATATGGCAGTTCTATTTCCAGTTTTTTAAGGAATCTCCACACTGTTCTCCATAGTGGCTGTACTAGTTTGCATTCCCACCAACAGTGTAAGAGGGTTCCCTTTTCTCCACACCCTCTCCAGCATTTTTGCATTTATTGCTTGTAGATTTTTGGATAGCAGCCATTCTGACCGATGTGAGATGTTCCCTCATTGTGGTTTTGATTTGCATTTCTCTGATAATGAGTGATGTTGAGCATCTTTTCATGTGTTTGTTAGTCATCTGTATGTCTTCTTTGGAGAAATGTCTGTTTAGATCTTTGGCCCATTTTTTGATTGGGTCATTTATCTTTCTGGAATTGAGCTGCATGAGTTGCTTGTATATTTTTGAGATTAATTCTTTGTCCATTGCTTTGTTTGCTATTATTTTCTCCCATTCTGAAGGCTGTCTTTTCACCTTGCTTATAGTTTCCTTCGTTGTCCAAAAGCTTCTAAGTTTAATTAGGGCCCATTTGTTTATTTTTGCTTTTATTTCCATTACTCTGGGAGGTGGGTCATAGAGGATTCTGTTGTGATTTATGTCGGAGAGGGTTTTGCATGTTTTCCTCTAGGGTTTTTATAGTTTCTTAAGTTTAGATCTTTAATTCATTTTGAGTTTATTTTTGTGTATAGTGTTAGAAAGTGTTCTAGTTTCATTCTTTTACAAGTGGTTGACCAGTTTTCCCAGCACCACTTTTTAAAGAGATTGTCTTTTCTCCATTGTATATTCTTGCCTCCTTTGTCAAAGTAAGGTGTCCATAGGTGCATGGATTTATCTCTGGGCTTTCTATTTTGTTCCATTGATCTATGTTTTTGTTTTTGTGCAAGTACCATACTGTCTTGATGACTGTAGCTTTGTAGTAGACCCTGAAGTCAGGCAGGTTGATTACTCCTGTTCCATTCTTCTTTCTCAAGATTGCTTTGGCTATTCGAGGTTTTCTGTATTTCTATACAAATTGTGAAATTATTTGTTCTAGTTCTGTGAAAAATACCATTGGTAGCTTGATAGGGATTGCACTGAATGTATAGATTGCTTTGGGTAGTATAGTCATTTTCACTATATTTATTCTTCCAATCCATGAACGGTGGTATATTTCTCCATCTATTTGTGTCCTCTTTGCTTTCTTTCATCATTGTTTTATAGTTTTCTATATATAGGTCTTTTGTTTCTTTAGGTAGATATATTCCTAAGTATTGTATTCTTTTCATTGCAATGGTGAATGGGATTGTTTCCTTAATTTCTCTTTATGTTTTCTCAGTGTTAGTGTATAGGAATGCAAGGGATTTCTGTGTGTGTTGGAGAAGATTCTTGAGAGTCCCTTGGACTGCAAGGAGATCCAACCAGTTCATCCTAAAGGAGATCAGTCCTGGGTGTTCATTGGTAGGACTGATGCTGAAGCTGAAACTCCAATACTTTGGCCAGCTCATGAGAAGAGTTGACTCATTGGAAAAGACCCTGATGCTGGGAAAGATTGAGGGCAGGAGGAGAAGGGGATGACAGAGGATGATATGGTTGGATGGCATCACTGACTCAATGGACATGGGTTTGGGCACACTCCGGGGCTTGGTGATGGACAGGCAGGCCTGTCGTGCTGTGGTTTATGGGGTCGCAAAGAGTCGGACATGACTGAGAGACTGAACTGGACTGAATAGGTTTTTGGTTGTTGTGTTTCCATTTTCATTCATTTCTATGCATGTTTTGATTTCTTTTTTGATTTCTTCTGTGATTTGTTGGTTATTCAGAAGCATGTTGTTTAGCCTCCATATGTTGGAACTTTTAATAGTTCCCACGCCCCCCCCCCAATCTAAAAGATTAGAATTTACATCTAATCTTACTGCACTGTGGTCAGAAAAGATGTTTGGAATGATTTCAATTTTTTTGAATTTTCCAAGGCTAGGTTTAAGGCTAGAACCTGGAGAAGGTTCTGTGCACACTTGAGAAAAAGGTGAAGTTCATTGTTTTGGGGTGAAATGTCCTATAGATATCAATTAGGTTTAACTGGTCCATTGTATCATTTAAAATTTGTGTTTCCTTGTTAATTTTCTGTTTAGTTGATCTATTCATAGGTGTGAGTGGGGTATTAAAGTCCCCCACTATTATTGTATTATTGTTTATTTCTTCTTTCATACTTGTTAGCATTTGCCTTAGATATTGCAGTGCTCCTATGTTAGGTGCATATATATTTATAATTGTTATATCTTCTTCTTGGATTGATCCTTTGATCATTATGTAGTGTCCTTCTTTGTCTCTTTTCATAGCCTTATTTTAAAGTATATTTTATCTGATATGAGTATTGCTACTCCTGCTTTCCTTTGGTCTCCATTTGCATGAAGTATCTTTTTCCAGCCCTTCACTTTCAGTCTGTATGTGTCCCTTGTTTTGAGGTGAGTCTCTTGTAGGCAACATTTATAGGGGTCTTATTTTTGCATCCATTCAGCCATTCTTTGTCTTTTGGTTGGGACATTCAACCCATTCACATTTAGATTTATAGGTGAAACCTTAAAAACCAAACCATGAAGCCAGATATACAAGATGATTTAGTTAAGATTCTTAATTGCAGGCAACCAACACTATTTTATGATCATTTAGGAAAATAACATTTTACTGAAATCTATTTAATAGCTTGTGCAATCATAGGAAGATGCAAAAAACAAGGTTTGAAGAATGAGCAGGGCAAGGGGAGCAAGGGTACAATGGAGAATACATTCTATTGTAAGTGACAAAAACAGTGGCAGTCACATCAAATTCAAAATTTAGGTGGGTGACAAACTTAGTCAAATGGTTCTCCATTAGTTAAGATGGAGGCTGGAGAAATGAGTATACTTTTTGTTTTCTTCAGTTTCTACAGTGTGAAGTGGCTCTCTCTCCTGCCAAAATTTATATCATAAAAAACGTATCCACATAGGAGTTCAGATGACCAGCACCCAAATGTTCTTGACAAATATAATGGGGGCAGAAAATACCAGTGATTTAAGAGTGTTTTATGTGCAAAAGTACAATATATTCACATGTCTTGTATTTGGAATCAAAAGAAGTGGAGGTAGTAAACACTGCATAAAGGGGAAAGTTAAGTCAACTTTAAGGACTTCAGTGTAAGATTTCATTTGTAAGATGTTTATGCAAGTGGAATTTGATATGAATAATGTTTGAAAAGATTATTCTCGTGGCAGTAAAAAAAAGTTAGACCTAGAAAATAAGAGACAGGAAGTGGGATATCCAAGTCTGGCAATTATGAATGTTCTGTCCACATATCACCTGGCACAAACTGAACAAGGTGAAAATTTTGGGCCCCTAGTTAGCTGCTCTTCCTTATTTCTTCCCTCACTTGTTATGTTATTCCAAACAGGTCCATTTCCTGCCTCCTTATGATTAGTGGTAAACTAGTAAAGCTTCTGGGACTTCCCTGGTGGCTCTGTGGTAAAGAATCTTCCTGCTAATGCAGAAAGCATGGGTTTGACCCCTGGGTCGGGAAGATACCCTGGAGAAGGAAATAGCAACCCACTCCCATGTCATGGGCAACCCCATGGACAGAGGAGCCTGCCAGGCCAGAGTCCACAGGGTCACAAAAGAGTCAGACGTGATCAGCCACTAAACAAAAAAAAATGTTTCTAGAATTCTATCATTTCACTTGATTCTAAATTCTCAATATGTGTAGCTGCTGCATAAAGTATATCTATATATACTTTAACTATTTTCTATAAGCATATCTCCTAGCAATGCCTTATATTAATTCATTTCACTATTGGAAAAGAGCTTTGCAGCAAATCCTTGTATATTTACTTGTCAACTTATACATTTTATAGACCCTTATTTTTGAATGTTTGTTCATAAAGAGAGGAACATCTATAATGCCAAAGCTTGCTGCTCTTATCACATTTAAATAGGACATTTAGTCCTTCACATGTATCTGTTTGTCATATTAACTCCAATATACCAGACCAAGTGTATTATGTATTTGAGTATAAAGAGGTTAAAGTGAGTGAAAGTGTGTTAGTCGCTCTGTCGTGTCTGATTCTGCAACCCCATGAGCTGTAGCCTGCCAGGCTCCTCTGTCCATGGGATTTCCCAGGCAAGAATACTGGAGTGGTAGTCATTCCCTTCTCTAGGGTATCTTCCTGAGCCAGGGATCTTACTGCATTGCAGGCAGATTCTTTACTATCTGAGCCATCAGGGAAGCACAACTCTTGATCAAATATCACTTTCTGATATACACCAATAACAAATTCTTGAATATACAAGCTCAATATTTTGCTTAATCAAAACTATTGATACCATCCTTTTATTGCTTTGCACAAGTAAAACAACAATTTCACCTTCTGTAGAAAACCTAGGTTGGCATGCTTTAAAATGTCAGTGTGCCTTTTAGGAATGGTATTTTGACACCAGATTGACATATATGCTTTAAAAAAAAAAAAAAAAAACCTCAATTTGTAGATAATATGACTTGCACTAGCCAGGAATGTCAAAATATTTAAAAATCAAAGATCAAAAACATAAAAATACCAAAAAAGCAAAAAAAAATTGTACTATAATTTCTTAGAAAAGTCATATTTTGTGGACAATTTTTAGGGTTATAATAAAATATATGCATTGACCAGTCTTTGCTCAGAAATGCTGTTGTTGTTGTTCAGTCACTAAGTCATGCCTGACTCTTTGTGACCCCATGGACTGCAGCCAGGCTCCTCTGTCCTTCACTATCTCCAGGAGTCTGCTCAAACTCATGTCCACTGAGTTGATGATGCCATTCAACCATCTCATCCTCTGTCACCCCCTTCTACCCCTTGCCCTCAATATTTCCCAGGATCAGGGTCTTTTCCAATGAGTGGGCTTTCTGCATCAGGTGGCCATAATATTGGAGCTTCAGCTTCAGCATCCATCCTTCCAATGAACATGCAGGGTTGATTTCCTTTAGGATTGACTGGTTTGATCTAGTTTAGCTTATCCCAGGATGGAAATGTTTTTAAATTGAACTTTTTTCTCAGCTACAAAGCTAAGGGACTGCAAGGAGCAAGGGTATTATTTTCTGTGGAATATACTTTTAAAGTAGAGCCAATTTGGCATGTAGACATGTTAGCCCCTGGTCTGTTCTGTGTATTAGTGAACAATGGCTTTATCATCCAACAGCTGGGACATATTCTGGGCAGAAAAAAATTCTGTAAGCTTGTGGTGTAGATTTATTTCATGTATACATCATTGGTGATATCACTGTAGGTCAAATGTCCAAAAAAGGTCAGAGAGTTTTCTCATTGCTAATCTAGTTTAATGCAGAAACTTAGAAATAATACCAAGGTGGGAAAAGGAGGATGAAATATGCCTCTTCCCATGAGAAAGATTTGTTTTTTTAGTCTTAGTGAATTAGAATTACCCATGCTTAGATAAAAAGAAAACATCTCATCCCAAGCTAACAAATTCCAGTGGATGCCAAAAGGGGCTTTTTCCAACTGCTAGCATTATCTATTGATGTGATCTGTTATGGAAGAATTAACAAAATGAGAGAGATAAACTGTGACATTATCTGACCTAATCCTCCTTTCTTTAGGCTAAACCTTTCAGGATGGATGATTGTCTATTGCCTTGCAGATCTTAATGCATTTTAGTATTTTATCAATCTTTTCTGTTTTTCTAAAAATCATATTTCTCAGTTCCACTTAAGGGAATCTCTTCTTGTTTAATAATACATGCACATTATTCTTTAATATTCTTTCTTACAAGTTTCCTATGATATTACAGATAGTAATTTAATCCACCCTTAACTCTTCATTTGGCAAGTTAAACAACCTTAATTCCTTTAACATTCTAAAAATAATATATTGCCTATTAGAGCAATTATTTTTGTTACTCTCCAAGAGAAAAAAAAGCCAGTTTCTTGATATTATTTATCAATGTGCAACCAAAGTTTCACATAACATGTAGAGAAACTACAGTATCCAGAGCATGGATATGATCTAAAACATGGGTTTACAAGGATAAAGAAGTGGTAGGTCTGGCCACCAGGGACATGAAATAAGCTAGCCAAGAGTTTTAATAAAAATTTTATAAATTGTAAATTAAAATTCAACAAGAGCATATATATTGAACATCATTCTTGAAGTGGAGTCAAATAAATAAATCATCATCTATGTCTTACTTCATATATAAAATTTTTCTATAATGCAATTCAGTCATTCAAGCATCAGTTCTTACATAGAGGCCCCTAGTGTTAGACCACCAAGGTTTTCTTCCATCATGGTAATAAAGATTGGAAAATGAGCACACCACACTTACTGTATTAGTAGTCAATGGCTAAGATAGAGAAATATATAACAACGTTGTGGTATAGTTAGCATTAAAGTAATGACAATGTTGGCTTCCCTGGTGGCTCAGTGGTAAAGAATCCACCTGCCAATGCAGGAGACACAGGTTCCATCCCTGATCTGAAAAGATCTTCTGGAGGAGGAAATGAAAACCTTCTCTCATATTCTTGCCTAATAAATTCCACAGATAGAGGAGCCTGGCAGGCTATATCCCATGGGATTGCCAAAGAGTAGGACACAACTGAGCGACTGAGCACTGAGCACAATGACAATGTTAAATCCACAAAAAGCAAAGATGAATTAAGTCAATTGAATCAAGGTATACTCTGAAGCTAAACACTCAAAATTAAAGCTCTGATGATACATCATCTATAGAGTTCTAAACTTCTTAATGTATCTTGAAATGTTATAAAATAATTTTAATAGCAGACATACTTTGTTCATGTTTTCAGGAGAATATATCTAGTGTTTCACCAATAAATAATCTGCTTTTTTTTCCTGGGGTGTGTTTCTGTATGTGTGAATGTACATATTTTCATTTGGAGCAGGCATATAACTGTATCAAGATTTTGATATCAGAATCATGAAATATTTGGGAATTCCCTGGTAGTCCAGTGGTTAGACTCCACTTTCCACTGCAGGGGTACTTGGGTTCAATTCCTGGTCAGGGAGCCAAGATCCCACAAATTGTCAAGAGTAGCCAAAAAATAAAGAAATAAAACAGGGAACTCTTGTTTGTCTCCCATTAAAAAAAAAGAATCATGAAATCTTGGAGGAGTAAATTGTAAATTGGATTGTTTTCCATTATATGTAATAATGCATATATGTATGTATAAAATAAACATCAGCACAAAATACACAAAAAATTCAAATAGTACATGCAGGCATTAGATTAAAACCACAAATAAAAGTCCTTATTTATGTTTGCCACAGAACAGTGAACTAGATATTCTGAAGAAAAAAAAAATGGAAAATTCCAGTGTAAAACACATAGATGTTGTTTAAAGTAAAAAAAAAAAAATGTACTTTTAAGTATTGGGTTGGCCAAAACGTTCATTCAGGTTTTTCCATATAATGGATATATATATATATACACATATATATGTATATTGGCCAACCCAATATATATTGGTGCTGTCTTCAGTTCAGTTCAGTCGCTCAGTCGTGTCTGACTCTTTGCGATCTCTTGGACTGCAGCACACTAGGCCTCCCTGTCCATCACCAACTCCTGGAGTTTACTCAAACTCATGTCCATTGAGTTGGTAATGCCACATAACCATATCACCCTCTGTCGTCCCCTTCTCCTCCTGCCTTCAATCTTTCCCAGCATCAGGGTCTTTTCAAATGAGTCAGTTCTTCACATCAGGTGGCCAAGGTATTGGAGTTTCAGCTTCAGCCTCAGTCCTTCCAACGAATATTCAGGACTGATCTCCTTTAGGATGAACTGGTTTGATCTCCTTGCAGTCCAAGGGACTCTCAAGAGTCTTCTCCAACACCA
>NC_057419.1:122197485-122299884 GCF_019320065.1 Cervus canadensis
TTTTTAATATAGAAGTTACAGTTATGTTAAAAATATGAATAATTCTAACTTGTCTTTTTCTATGCTGTTGACATGAGGTATTTATTTTTTTATTGTTTCTTGCTATAGTCACTCTATGATTTTGCTCAACTAGCAATCTTAGTAATTCTTTTATCCAGTGATGGAATTCTTTTCCAGGAAATGAGGAAGATTGGATTTTTTTATTCAAAAGAAAATCACTGAAGATGGTGACTGCATCCATGATATTAAAAAAAGCTTGCTCCTTGGAAGAAAGGTTATGACCAACCTAGACAACCTATTAAAAACCAGAGACACTACTTTTCCAACAAATGTCCGTCTAGTCAAGGCTATGGTTTTTCCAGTAGTCATGTATGGATGTGAGAGTTGGACTATAAAGAAAGCTGAGTGCCAAAGAATTGATGCTTTTGAACTGTGGTGTTGGAGAAGACTCTTAAGAGTCCCTTGGACTGCAAGGAGATCCAACCAGTCCATCCTAAAGGAGATCAGTCCTGGGTGTTCATTGGAAGGACTGAAACTGAAACTCCAATACTTTGGCCACCTGATGTGAAGAACTGACTCATTAGAAAAGACCCTGATGCTGAGAAAGATTGAAGGTGGGAGAAGGGGACGACAGAGGATGAGATGGTCGGATGGCATCACCGACTCAATGGACATGAGTTTGAGTAAGCTCCGGGAGTTGGCGATGGACAGGGAGGCCTGGTGTACTGCAGTCCATGTGGTTGCAAAGAGTCAGACATGACTGAGCAACTGAACTGAACTGAACTGAGGGATACAATGAACAACATGATTAATATAATTAACAGTGCTGTATGTTGTATATGAAGGCTAAGAGAGTAAATTCTGAGATTTACCATCACAAGGAAAATATTTTTTCTTTTTCTTTTATTTTGTATTAAATAAGATGATGGATGTTCAGTAAACTTATTGTGGTAATTATTTCATGATGTATGTAAGTCAAATCATGCTGTACACATGTATAATGCTGTAGGTCAGTTATATCTCAATAAAACTGGAAGAAAAAATTTATAAGCAAAAAAATATATAAGAAAAACTACTGTGAGGATTTCTTTGATATATTTAATAAGAACAATAGCTAAAATGTCACTCAACTGCTACCACATACAATCAAGAAACTTTCAGAAGTTTTAAATAAAATGTAGTTTTAAAGATTGATCTTGACCTATATACATAATGAGGGTCTGAATAGTGAGCAAGGTCACTGCTGAAGTAGACTAAAGGGATCTTTATTCTCCAAGCCATTTTCCACTAAAGACACTTAGTCCTTGAAAATCTTTGACCATGCTATTTGGCACCATATTACCTCAGTATACATGTAATAATAAAAATAAAGGCAATGATTGGGATCTATTGTAATTAATCTTCCTCTTAAAGTCATTCAGTCGTGTCCAAATTTCTCCAGGCCAGAATACTGGAGGGTAGCCGTTCCCTTCTCCAGGGGAATCTTCCCAACCCAGGGATCGAACCTAGGTCTCTCACATTGCAGGCAGATTCTTTACCAGCTGGACCACAAGGGAAGCCCAAGAATACTGGAGTGGGTAGCCTATCCCTTCTCCAGGGGATCTTCCTGTCCCAGGAATCAAACCGGGGTCTCCTGCATTGCAGGTGTATTCTTTACCAGCTGAGCCACCAAGGAAGCCCAATTATGCTAATATAATTAATATAAAGTCTTATTGGGAATTCCCTGGCAGTTCAGTGGTTAGGACTCTGTGCTTCCACTACAGGGGATCTGGATTTGATCCCTGGCCAGGGAACTAAGGTGCTGCAAACCACCACATGGCACAGCCAAAAAGAAAAAAATCTTATGAAATGTAAATATGGAATGAAAACCAGCATTTTAATTTGCCCTATTCCAATCTCCATCTCCAGATTTTCAATAGTTTTGAGAAACAAAAGCCCACATTTACCATGAAATCACCATCACAACTCAGGTCTTGCGATCACCAGAAGGAGCAGAATGAAGTTAAAACTCCTTCAAAGTCTCATTCCCAAAGAATTCACACTATTTGAGCAGTCTGGTATTTTCCCTGGAAGACCATGCTTTCAAAGTTGTGTTATTTGATCTGACTTGAAGGTCACCAGGAGTAGAAAGACTTTTCTCAGTCGGTATTTGTCAAAAATAGTTATAAGCAATTGATTAAATTCATGGCTGCCTAAAGCAGTAGGTAACAGGACAAAGAATAGGCTAACCATACTGAGAATCTGTATAAGTAGGAAGTGAGTATATTGTCAGTTTCATGGCTGAGTTTTAAAAGTGTCCACCAACATACACACAGAGTCCCTAGTAAAAAATTGAAAACTTGTAATACTAAGAAATATCTGAATAAATAATTATCTGACCACTAAGCTAAATCAGAAGATATTTCCCTCACTACACATGACAAAGAATAACAACACAGTTTATGGTGCAGATCAACCAAATCCATGATTCTCCTTGCATTCTTTATTTCTGCTAATAAAATTATCAATCAAATGCTTGTGTGAGAAATCTAAGACTCATCTTTATCTTCTCTTTGTTATTTATTCCCTCTGAAATCCAATATATCTAAAAGTTCTATCTTCTAAATAACAAGATATATCACCTTGCTATAGACTTTTTTCAGTCTCCCATCATTTCTGACCTAGTCCATTGACAATAAATACCTTACTTAATTCTATCTTATTCTCAGTCTTTCCTTTTTCATTCTATTCCTCACTTTTTTATTAATGATTAAACATGCATAATTGACTAATACAGATATATAATATATAATGTTATATTTTAGTTTCCAAAGGCTGCTGTAACAAATTATCATAAACTAGGTGGTTTTAAACAACAGAAATTTATTATTTTACATTTCTAGAGGCCAGACCAAAATCAATGTGTTTGCAGGGTTAGGCTTCCTCTGAATGTTTCAGGAGTGAATAACCCCTTACTTTGTCCAGCCTATGGTGACTCCAGACATTCCTTGGTTAGTGGCAGCTTAACTCCAATTTCTGCCTCCATCTTCATATAGCCTTCTCCCTTGTGTGTATGTGTCTCAAATTTCCTTCTCCTTTCTCTCACAAGGGAAACTGTTCTTGAAGTTAGGGCCCATCCTACATCTAATATGATCTCACCTTGACACCCTTAATTTAAGTACATCTGCAAATACCCTATTTCCCAGTAAGGTCACATTCACTGGTACTGGAGGGTTAGGACTTAGACATATCTTTTTGGAGGCAACCCACTGTAATATTTATATAAATATATAATGATTTATAATTGATTTTACATATAGTTATTTATTTTCTTTAAAAATCCTTGCTTTAATAAATCCATGATGTCTACATTGTGAAGTCTGTTCATCTGTTTATGTATTCAACAAGTACTGTGCTAGGAACTAGAGATACAAAGGTGAGTCTGACAGATACACTCCCTGCCATCATGGATGTCAGAGTCTAAAGACAGTGAAACTAATAAATAAATATATGTGGTGTGCTGTGAGAATAGATGTTTATGATTCTATGGAAATATATGATAGAAACACTTTCTCTAGTTGAAATGTTATACTGAAGGTCAGAGATTGATCCTTAAGAGATTGATCCTTCACTATTTGATTACAATTCCCTTTTCTTTTATTATGTGTCACTCACCAATCAATCATATAGACCTCTTTGTAGTTCTGTGAACACACTATTTCATTCATATTTCCTGAATTTATGCATTATTTTGTTTATTCTGAAACACCTTTCCCCTCCTGTACTTGTACATAAAGCAATCTCAGTCACCAAAATTAAACTCAAGTGTTACTATTTCCATGAAGCCTAGTCTCTCCATCATCTGCCTCCAGTTACTTTTTTCTTCCTAAAGAGCTTTCTACATATTTTTGACAGTTATCTCAATATACTATAATTACTAATTTACATATCCATTTCTGCACATACACTATGAGTTTATTAAAGGCTCTAAGGTAGTATAATACACATATACCAATCAAGTTCCAAAAATGTGCTATAGAAGTTCAATGCATACTTGATAAATCAATGATGAATATACAGAGCTAAAAGAAAATATTCATACTTGTCCTACATTTAATGCTATTCTATTTTATATCCTTTTGTTACCTCCTCAATCATCAAATAGATACAAACAGAATTTTTGGCTACCAAATCACCAATAGTGAAAAAGTATAATATACAGTATTTCACAAGAAGAATAGAGCTGGAAGAATCATGCTTCCTGACTTCAGACTATACTACAAAGCTATAGTAATAAAAACAGTATTGCACTGGTACAAAAACAGACATATAGGTCAACGGAAGAGGATAGAGGGCCCAGAAATACACCCATACATTTATGGTCAATTAGTCTATGATAAAGGAAACAAGAATATACAATGGAGAAAATACAGTATCTTTAATAAGTGGTACTGAGAAACTGGACAGCTACATGCTGAAGAATGAAATTAGAACTTTAAATTTAAAAAAAATCTCTGGACTGGGAGAAAGTATTTGCAAATGATGCTATTGAAGAAGAACTAATTCCCAAATTATGCAAATGGATCATGAAGCAGAATATATTTACAAAAAAATCCAATCAAAAAATGGGCAGGAGATCTAAATAGACATTTCTCCAAAGAAGATGTACAGATGGACAACAGGCATATGAAAAAATGTTCAATGTCACGAATTATTAGAGAAATGCAAATAAAAAGTACAATGAAGTACCACCTCACACCAGTCAGAATGGCCATCATTAAAAAGTCTACAAACAATTAATGATGGAGAGCTTGTGGAGGAAAAGGAACCCTCCTACATGGTTGGTGGGAATATAAATTGATGCAGCCACTATGGAGAACAATTTGGAGGTCCCTTTAAAAACTGAAAATAGAGCTACTATATGATCCAGCAATACCACTCCTGGGCATATATCTGGAGAAAACAATACTTTGAAAAACTAAAGTTCATAAGCAGTATGACTTGCAATAGCTAAGACACGGAGTTAACCTGAATATCTATCAACAGAGGGAAAAAGAAAACGTGGTACATATATACAATGGAGTGTTACTCAAAAGATGATGAAATAATGCCATTTGGAGCAACATGGATGGACCTAAGGATTATCATATTAAGTGAAGGTGGTCAGACAGAGAAAGACAAGTATAATATCACTTATATGTGGAATCTAAAAAAATGATAGAAATGAACTTATTTATTTATTTATTTATTTTTATTAGTTGGAGGCTAATTACTTCACAACATTTCAGTGGGTTTTTGTCAGGGAATGTTTGACGGGAGGATTCCTACATGCTGTCTCTCATGAGTCCTTTGTCCCTCTTCAAGCGGAACAGCACGCTGCTCCCAGGGACTGAGGTCATTATGTGAGGCAAGCATGAGTCTCCTTTAGTAAACATTCTCCTTAGGACAAAACAGCTTAATCTCCTTCCCCTTTCTTGAGATATGGATTGTCTCCTGACCTTGTGGTAACAGTTGCTGTACATTTGGTTTTCTGATCTCTATCATTCCCGAAAGAAGTTTCATGTACTGCAGCCTATATATACTCATAGAAAAATCATCAAAGCACCTTTGCTCCATCAGAGCTTAGGTCCCCGGGTCTTTTTTGTCTCTCTCTCTCTCTCTTTCTCTCTTTCACTTTCTTATCGTCGACTCCGCACCACAAGGTTCCGGTCCATTAAAGGACCCCAACAGGTTTTGTCATACATTGATATGAATCAGCCATAGAAATGAACTTATTTAAAAACAGAAACAGATCCACAGACATAGGAAACAAACTTGTGGTTACCAAAGAGGGGGTGGTACAGGGAGAGATAAATTAGGAGTTGGGAATTAACATATACACACTACAATATATAAAGTAGATAAACAAGGATGTACTATATAGCACAGGAAATTATATTCAATATCTTGTAATAACCTATAATGGAAAATAATCTGAAAAAGTATATATAGTTATGCATAGTTATTAATATATATATGTAACTGAATCACTTTGCTGTACACCTGAGATTAACACAACATTGTAAATGAACTATACTTCAATTTATAAAATAAAGAATTTTTAAAATTAAAAAGTAAAAAAAAAAGGTTTAAAAAAAGGAGACAATCCCATCTCCTCAGGGGGTGATTTGTTACTTGTGAGTTAAGTGTACCTTTATTATTTATCATAACAGCCATCAGAAATATCTTTGCTAATAACTTAAATTATACTTTATTTTTTAATAAAGCCTGAAATTTAACTTGATAAACAGACAACATTTTGTCTATCAAATTAACAACACAGTATTTTATTCAAAGTGATGACACTTTCATGCTATGTTGGTGAAACGTAAACTTGCAAACACTTCAAGAATTTTAGAACATTCCTAGCCTTCGTCTAGCATCTAAAGTTTTAGAAATCAAACTTAAGTAAATGATCAATATGTGGGCAAAGATCGATGAACAAAACTGTTTATTATGGTGACATGAAAAAGCACAAATGTCTGACAGTGGTGAAATGGTTAAGTAAATTGATATATTCCTTCTGTAGATATTAGACAATATTTAAATATCGTATTTTTGAAGAATAGTAATGAAATTTGTTGAATAGTATAGTGAGAGAAGAGTTGATTATGAGTCACTAACTCTAATATTCAGCTTTTTCTAAGGACAACAGATGTGATAGAGTAGTCCTTTTCATGAGACCATGTGCAATTCCCAAATCCTCTTGGATTTCTTCTCCAAACAAAGATGATTTTGCTTTTCTTTTGCTTCTGTTTTTCTTTTTGTAAAGGCAGCATACTCCAAGTTTCCATTTAATGATTTCTGTTTAATTGACAGAAAAAAATTGTTGGCATTTTAAATACACTTCACAGCTCTCTCATCACCTACACCTGAAATTAAGGAAGTTGTGAGGATTGTAAGCTTAAAGAGTCATTTACTTCAACAGCTCTATAGATATTCTTTTCTATCAGCCCCAACTACTAGGAGAAAACTTTTCCCTTCTTTATCTAAAACTTAACTTAGACTTACTACTATGGCTTTTCTATTAGCATTTGGCAGCTACTTCTAAAACCTGGCACTCCAGTCTCTTGACTATCTACTTGAGACAGCTGCATAGATGGGATTCAACAATTTCACTATGAAAAGAACACTATGGTCAGCCTATTCAGTACCATCATTCCTGCAGATATTTCTCTTTGGGAGATTTTCAGTCTAAACTTTGGGCCTCTGACTTCTTCCATTGGT
The DNA here is from genome assembly GCF_019320065.1 of Cervus canadensis. Classification (NCBI taxonomy): domain Eukaryota; kingdom Metazoa; phylum Chordata; class Mammalia; order Artiodactyla; family Cervidae; genus Cervus; species Cervus canadensis. The sequence goes on from NC_057419.1 coordinate 122,204,731, forward strand.
AGTAAAACATTTATTAATATCAATGAAGACTCATCTCACCAAAACATTTTTAATAAGTGAGGGGTAAAACAAAACTTTAAGTGAATCCAAAAGATTATAACCAGTTCACTTGAAAAAATTTCTAATACTTGACTTGTTATGTATTTTTAGCATAACTGATTCAGATAAAACTGTTAGTATCTCTTTTTTAAGTATAGAAGATTTTGAAAACTGGAAAGATTTAATTTAAAAAAATGTGTTCTTTCACATTTAATACCCCATAATGCTTTTAATTAATCAGAATATCCTTAATTACTTCTGTAATTTTTCCATGTGTAAATAGCTAATTAAAGTATTAAACTATCCTTAAAAGTTGCAAAGACTTAAATATGTAATTATTCCCATGCTGATTAAAGGATTACATGAAAAGCTATCAAGGCTTCAGGTAAAGCTTTTTGTTGTTTCATTTTAAAATTCTGAATACTTTTAAATACATTTTCCCCAACATAATTGTTCTCAGAGTACAATTTGTCATAGAGATAAGTTACAAAAGAGGCTTCTTTAGAACACTTTCTTTAGATTTTTGAAACCATTAGAGAACCTAAATGCAATTCAAGTAAATATGAGTCATAAAATGCCTACTGAAGAAGTGAAGAGTCAAGATGGTGGAAATGGTTTCCCAGCCTCAGGATATCATCAGCCTAAGAACATTTGTATTGATGCCATACTTTTTTTTTTTTTAAATTTGTCTTCTAGTGGCTTAGAGTTGCCTATCAAATTACATCCTTCTGGCAAACCACTTGGATGAGATTTTGCTGGAAGATAAAAGTTTCCTCAATTTACTGACACAAATCAATTAAATCTCATAATGAGCTCAGTTAATTTTTGAACTTGGCTCCAGTGTCATCTGAAACATTGCACCAAACCTTATACAATAAACAGTAACCTAAAAGCTACAAGGTTCATTCATGTAATTAGCATTTCTTTGTTTTCAATAATTCTGTGAACAGTAATTAAACCAATGTGCCAATGTGTAATATTAGCTTCAGTTTAGAAATGACAATAACAGCTATAATACTTTTAACAAAATCACCGAGATCTAGAGAAGAATATTTTACTTACTGAGTTTCTTTTTATTTAGTAGTAAACTTCAAGTTAGTAGTAAACTTCCATGTATAAGACCACCCTTCAGTGCAATGGGGCAACTAGAGCAATACTTACTAAACAAAACATGTTTGACTCCGTTGTACATATTCCCCTCAAAGTGCCCATCTCTCTTAAATCTAGTGTCCTCCCTCACTAACACTATCTGACTTATTATACAAAGTATATTCTGGGTTTCACAAAGTTCAAGTCAGTTAACATTGGCTTGAAAAGCTGGTAAAAGACAGCCTCCCAGGTGCTGACTGGAATTGGAATTTACATTCAGTCAATTATATTCACAGTACAATTAACTATGTCTTCAAAATTTTTCCTAATACAAAAATTTTGATGACCAAAATCAGGCTCTTCCACACGGGGTACTTCACTTAAATATTTCAGGAAATGATAAATTTATGTGGTTTAGATTTTGTAGTATCTCAATGGCCACTTTGATTACCTTTGTTATCTCACTATCACCATGTGAATATTTGACTACCCAAATATCATAGAAATAAGTGATGTTCTGATTTCTGCCTCCTAAGGTTTCGCATCTGAGAGCTTGCTAATTAAGCCAACAAAATATAGATTAATAAGTAAAAAAAAAAAAGAATAATCCTTTCCTATGTGCATGTTAGCTAGCAAAAGAAGCTAACGTTAAGTAGCTAAAGTTAAGGGTTCATATGGGCTTCCCTGATGGTTCAAAAGGTAAAGAATCTGCCTGCGGATCCCTGGGTCATGAAGAACCCCTGGAGAAGGAAATGGGAACCCATCCCAGTATTCTTGTCTGGAAAATCCCATGGACAGAGAAGCTTCCTGGGCTACAGTCCACAGGGTTGCAAAGAGCCAGACATGACTTAGCACTTGATGGATGGATGGAAGGGCTTATATATCTTACTTAGTAGGGAAAAGGGAGGGGGAAAAGGTTTCTTTTCTGTGGGAAGAACAGATAAGGTTTCTTTAGGAAAGACAAATTAAATTTTAGGAGAGCAAATGAGAGATAAGAAAGTTTGTTATTTTTGTAATGTTTATGTTTAACTTTAAAGTTTTGTTAAAATTTGCAATGTTTATTTATGCAGGTACAACTGGTCTTTCTGGCTTCTTGGTCTTGAAACTCTCCCAAGAGGGTATAGTAGATTTACTTTTGTTCTCTCTCTTGTGAGTAGATGCACCCCAAAAAGGGAATTTTATGGCAGCTTCATTTCCTGTAAGTTTCTGTTTTTAGTCAGATAGAAAAAGTTTTGAGAAGGCTTCTTTCTACATCTGTTTATTCTCAAATATCTTCAGTTTACTATAATTTTCATACCAACCCTGGGGTTCCAGTTGGATCTGCCCAGTGGTTACTAAGACTCTGAGACTTACAGCTGAAAATGTATTACAGGTAGATTTGTTATTCAATGAATCAGTCATCTTTGATATAAATTGAGGGGAAAGACAAAATCTGAAAGGATATGGTATTTTAGGGGACCTGACTTTTAAAGAACCCTAAAGTAAAAATTGCATTCTTCAATGGAATTTTAAATTCTCTGCATTCATTTTATTTTATAATTTGCTTCTTCTTATTTCACCCTATGTTTTACCCCCAATTCACTCCATGATACAGTCTTAAGTCACACTCTTTGAAAATTACATTGTCATTCATCTGGGTTCTGGAACAAATGCTTTCTTCTAGATGATGATATAGGGGTACCAATATCATTAAGGCAAGCTCTTTCTCCTCCAAAAACTCATCAAACTGATATGGAAGACAAATACAGGTAAACAGTGATGTGATATAATAAAGATGTGAATAATGGCTAGGAGGAAGGATGCCATGATAGACTTTAGAGAACAGATAGTGTTTGACTTTTGGTCAAATTTACTGTCATTGCTTTGTCCTAGAATTTCTTTTTCAGATCTGAATGTAATTCTACATGTTTACCTTGTAATTGTTCTAGTTTTCAAAATGACTGTAATTGCTTTCCGGGTATAAATGTAACCATTCATATGGATTAAATATGCTATACACTGGCTTCGTTGTATTATATTTTTGAGACTGTACTTGAAAGTCAGTCCAAGAATTTTATTACCAGTGACTTATTTATGAAAAGGTGTCACCACCAATCAGCATAACACGAATTACCATAATAATGACCACATTTACCAATTTGACAGTTCCTATCTGAAGAAATGACATCACCAAATAAATTAATTTCAGAATGGTGGACTATTTTCAATTAGAATTAATATCTTTCAATTTATTTCCAATTTTCCTTCCATAAAACTTAAATTTAATCAGTTTCTTATTTAATAAAATTAAACCTGTAAAGAATTCAATTGACTAGGCCGAAAATGCAAAATTCAACAGTATAAAATAAAATAGATTATAAAAGATTATAGTCTTACCAAGCCAGGTTTCATTCAGAAGCTCATTCACATGGTAATTTGTAAGCATTGCCTACAAAGAAACATGTCATAGAACCTATAACATCCAAATATAACTATATCTGTTAACATACTGATTAATATAAAGACTAAATAAAATGTATTTACATTATTAGAAGTAAAGGTAACATTTCAGTTCATAGCACCACTACAAAAAAAAAGCAAATTCTATTATCTATAATTGGACACAAAGTGATTAATTACAATTCAAATATATTTTACTTGCCCTGGGCTTTTATCTTGGTGTGTTTTAGGCTCATACATTTGCAAACTAGCACAATTCCTCCAGATCAAAGTTGAAAGGATTTCAGGTTAAGTTATTTTTAGTATACAATCATACTGTTAATGAAACAGGTCAATTTCTCACATCAGACTACCCTTAATGCACTAGTATAGACAAAAATTTAAATATCATATTCATATATATTGTTTACATTCATACATTCACAATCACATCTCTATATACAGATAATTAATTAACATACAACAGACAAATTCATGAAAGGATTATTTAATTAAAAAAATTTTTAAATGGTAAATCAAAATTCAATATGTTTCTTATTTTCCTAGAGCAGGATCAAAGACAAAGTCCTTCAGAAGAATATAGCCAAGTAATTGCTCCTTTGTCTGCCAGTTCAACTCAGTTCACTTCAGTCGATATGTCATTGTGACCCCATGAATTGCAGCACACCAGGCCTCCCTGTCCATCACCAACTCCAAGAGTTTACTCAAACTCATGTCCATCGAGTCGGTGATGCCATTCAGCCATCTCATCCTCTGTTGTCCCCTTCTCCTCCTGCCCCCAATCCCTCCCAGCATCAGGGTCTTTTCCAATGAGTCAACTCTTTGCATGAGGTGGCCCAAGTATTGGAGTTTCAGCTTCAACATCAGTCCTTCCAATGAACACCCAGGACTGATCTCCTTTAGGATGGACTGGTTGGATCTCCTTGCAGTCCAAGGGACTCTCAAGAATCTGCTCCACACCACAGTTCAAAAGCATCAATTCTTCAGTGCTCAGCTTTCTTCACAGTCCAACTCTCACATCCATACATGACCACTGGAAAAACCATAGCCTTGACTAGATGGACCTTTGTTGGCAAAGTAATGTCTTTGCTTTTTAATATGCTGTCTAGGTTGGTCATAACTCTCCTTCTAAGGATTAAGGGTCTTTTAATTTCATGGCTGCAGTCACCATATGCAGTGATTTTGGAGCCCAGAAAAATAAAGTCTGACACTGTTTCCACTGTTTCCCCATCTATTTGCCATGAAGTGATGGGACCAGATGACATGATCTTAGTTTTCTGAATGTTAAGCTTTAAGCCAACTTTTTCACTCTCCTCTTTCACTTTCATCAAGAGGCTTTTTAGTTCCTCTTCACTTTCTGGCATAAGGGTGGTGTCATCTGCATATCTGAGGTTATTGAGATTTCTCCCAGCAATCTTGATTCCAGCTTGTACTTCTTCCAGCCCAGCGTTTCTCATGATGTACTCTGCATATAAGTTAAATAAACAGGGTGACAATATACAGCCTTTACTTACTCCTTTTCATATTTGGAACCACACTGTTGTTCCATGTCCAGTTCTAACTGTTGCTTCCTGACCTGCATACAGGTTTTTAAGAGGCAGGTCAGGTGGTCGAGTATTCCCATCTCTTTCAGGATTTTCCACAGTTTATTGTGATCTACACAGTCAAAGGATTTGGCATAGTCAATAAAGCAGAAATAGATGTTTTTTTCTGGAACTCTCTTGCTTTTTCGATGATCCAGCGGATGTTGGCAATTTGATCTCTGGTTCCTCTGCCTTTTCTAAAACCAGCTTGAACATCTGGAAGTTAATGGTTCACGTATTGATGAAGCCTGGCTTGGAGAATTTTGAGCATTACTTTACTAGCGTGTGAGATGAGTGCAGTTTTGCTATAGTTTGAGCATTCTTTGGCATTGCCTTTCTTTGGGATTGGAATGAAAACTGACCTTTTCCAGTCCTGTGCCACTGCTGAGTTTTCCAAAATTGCTGGCATATTGAGTGCAGCACTTTCACAGCGTCATCTTTCACAATTTGAAATAGCTCAACTGGAATTCCATCACTTCCACTAGCTTTGGTGAATTTATCTAGCTTTCCCAGATTAGAGGGCTTCCCTATTGTCTTAGTGGTAAAGAATCCACCCTTCCAATGCAGGAGACATGGGTTCAATCCCTGGGTTGGGAAGGTCCCCATGAGGGGGAGATAGCAATTCATTCCAGTATTTTTGCCTGGGAATCCCATGGACAGACGACCCTGGCAGGCCACAGTCCAAGCAGTTGCAAGCAGTCAGACATGATTTAGTAACTAACAACAACAATAACCCAGATTATACCTCCTTCTTTGGTTATGAATTGTTAAACAAAATATAATGCCAGGAAAGCCAAATTTATAAATCCAAAATTTAGAAAGGTCCATTTCCAACATATTCGCTTAAACTTGGATAATTTTGTTTCTAGTATTCTTCCCCCACCCTAAAAACAAACTTTATTTTAGAGTACAATTTGTTTTCAGTTGCTATAAAGCCAATTTGCCAAATGATGCTACTTATCTTGTCTCATTTATAAAATACAAAATTCTTATAGCAATCCAATGTCCTGGCGTTTATTCTCAGTGATGTACTAATACTTGAAAGTTTCTATCTTCAGTTTGAACATTCCTTGGTGAAAAATAATGTTAATTCATGCATTTATAACTCTCAGAAATATATAAATTAATAAAATATGAACTTTTCCTAGCAATCTTCTGCAATGTGGGAAAGGGTAAATAATTTTAAGTAAATAATATGAAGAAATATGGGAAATAACTTTTAAACTATATGTGAATACCACATTTTAGAAATATATAAATTATTTAGCTGAGATTGAAACTAGATGAAATGGAAAATTTGAAAAGAATAATAGACATTAAAGAAATCTATGAAGTAGTCCAAACATGACTTCCCTCAAGACTTATGGATCCAAAAGATTTATCTACTAATATTTCAAAATCTTTAGGATATCTCTTCTATTGAAATGTTAATAAATTATTTACAAATTTGGAAAGATCCTTAATTCTTTTATGAAGTTAGAATAATCTGGATGAAAACCTGAGAGGTACATGGAAAAAGGAAGAAATATGAAAACTTTTGCCTAATCTTGCCTAATAATAAACCTACACCAACAGTGTATTGGGTTGGCCCAAAATTTCGTTTTTGTTTTTCCATAAGATGTTATGGGAAAAAATATGAATGAACTTTGGGGCCAACCCAACACAAGGATTCTAATTTCTCCACATCTTTAGCAACACCTATTTTTTTCTTCTTTTTAACTTTTTTTTTTTTTTGATAATAGGCATCCTAACAGGTGTGTGATTTTGATTTGCTTTTCCTTGATGATTAATGATGTTGAGCACCTTTTCACGTAACTGTTAGCCAACTGTATGACTTTTTGAGGGGGGATGCATGGCACAGCATGCAGGATCTTAGTTCCCAGATCAGAGATCAAACCCTGTGTCCTCTGCATTGGAGCATGAGTCTTAACCACTGAACTGCCAGGGAAAGCCTCTGACTTCTTTAGAGAAATGTCTATTCAGGTCCTTTGCCCATTTTTAAAATGGATCTTTTTCTTTTTCTTTCTTTCTTTTTTTTACTATTGAGTTGTAAGAGTTCCTTATATATTTTGGAAATTAACTCCATATCAGATTTATGGTTTGCAAATATATTCTCTCATTCTATAAACTGCATGTGCATTCTGTTGATTGTTTCCTTTGATGTGCAGAAACTTTTTAGTTTGATGTCTCACTAGTTTATTTTTACTTTTGTTGCCTGTGCATTTGCTCTGTCATGCCAATGAAATCATTGCCAAAGCCAACTTCATGACACTTTTCTCCTATGTTTTCTTCAAGGAGTTTTAAAGTTTCTGATCTTTAAAAATTTTAAACCCATTTTGGGTTGATTTTTGTGTATGGTGAAAGATAGGGGTCGAATTTCATTTACGTGGCTACATAAATATTGATACCAGCTCATTATTACCAATTCACATCTATAAATCAAAGGAGAACTAACAGATGCTGAAATATCATTTGATAAAAACAGCATGTGTAAAAATCTTTTCTAGGTAATCAAAAAATATTTTTCTAGCATGACTGATATGTTTAATAGTAAACACTGGAAATATTCTGCTCGAAATTAGAAACTGGCTTAAAATTATAATTTTAAATTGTTATAGATTTTCAATCCAGTGCTACAAGATTTTAAGGAAAAGTAAAAGGAATAATTTTTGAATAAAAAGGAAAAATTATCACTATTTATAGGTCATATCACTACCTAAAATACTAATTAGTACTAACAAAAGAGATCAAAGAATTAGCACAATAGGAAAATTAGATTAGAATTCCAGTATACCAGACACAATCACATGGAAAACAGAGCATTTAAAGAAAGAAAAGAGTATTTAAACTAAGAAACAAAAATGTATAAAATACCTAAGAACAATCCTTTAAGAAGAAATGTGGGGGATCTACATAAAAAGAAAAATAATTAAACATTGCTGAGTGACATAAAACAAAACTTGAATAAATCAAAGAAGATCTCATATATTTGGATAGAAAGAAACATAATTGTGTTATTTCTTCATAAATTAAATTATAAATTTAAAGCAATTCCAATGACAATTTCAATTAAATATTTTAATATAATGAGTGATTATCAAATTCTTCTATGGGAAAATAAGTAAGAAAAACTAAGAAAACTTCACAAAGAAGAGTATTAAAAAGGAATTTGCCCTAATAAGTAAAGTATGTGTAACATATATTTTTTCATATATATTATTATGGCCTTATGTTAAGATTGGCACAGATTCAACAAATAGAGCATTAAAACAGAATAACTAATCAAGAGTGCATATATTTTTGCTTAGTAATTGCACATTTGCAGAATTATACTAAAGGTATACTCAGGATTCCATCAACAATCTATTATAAGAAAGATTTTTTGGTGCAGGTTCACTCATTTTAGCAAAAACTTGACCCCTTACTTGACAAACTAGACATAAAAATTGCATAAATCAGTAAATAAAATATAGTAAAAAAAAAACCCACTTAGTGAGCTATTGTGCTATTAAAAGTGTTTTTAAATAATATTTAATGTTATAAACATAATGTTAATTAAAGGAATAAGTGAATAAATTATGCTGCAACCCTATGATGGAATGCTATGGAGTTCTTTCTATTTGTGACTTTGAATTTCATGATATGAGAAAACTTGACACGATTTTAAAAGCAGGATTTTATAGTATAATACAATATGGCTTGTTTCATGTGAATTTTAGAAAAATGAAAAATTTATACACATGTGTACACATGCACACACATATATACACATACACATGCACACATACATGAATATACATACAATAATATTTCACTTTGGAGGCCAGTGGGATTTGATTGCAGAACTTCCACAGGACTGAGGAAACAGACTCTTGGAGGGCACAAACAAAACCTTGTACGCACCAGGAGCCAGGAGAAAAAAGCAGTGTGCCCACAAGAGACTGAGTCAAATTTGCCTATGAGTGTCCAGGAGTCAACAGTTTGGCTTCAGGCCAAAGAAAAGGGAAAGAACACAGCTACACCCATCAACAGAAAAATGGATTAAAGACTTAATGAACATGGCCCCTCCTATCATATCAAGACACAGTTCAGTTCACTTCAGTCGCTCAATCCTGTCAGACTCTTTGCGACCCCATGAATCAAGCAGCACACCAGGCCTCCCTGTCCATCACCAACTCCAGAGTTTATCCAAACTCATGTCCATCGAGTCGGTGATGCCATTCAGCCATCTCATCCTCTGTCGTCCCCTTCTCCTCCTGCCCCCAATCCCTCCCAGCATCAGGGTCTTTTCCAATGAGTCAACTCTTTGCATGAGGTGGCCCAAGTATTGGAGTTTCAGCTTCAACATCAGTCCTTCCAATGAACACCCAGGACTGATCTCCTTTAGGATGGACTGGTTGGATCTCCTTGCAGTCCAAGGGACTCTCAAGAATCTGCTCCACACCACAGTTCAAAAGCATCAATTCTTCAGTGCTCAGCTTTCTTCACAGTCCAACTCTCACATCCATACATGACCACTGGAAAAACCATAGCCTTGACTAGATGGACCTTTGTTGGCAAAGTAATGTCTTTGCTTTTTAATATGCTGTCTAGGTTGGTCATAACTCTCCTTCTAAGGATTAAGGGTCTTTTAATTTCATGGCTGCAGTCACCATATGCAGTGATTTTGGAGCCCAGAAAAATAAAGTCTGACACTGTTTCCCCATCTATTTGCCATGAAGCGATGGGACCAGATGCCATGATCTTAGATTTCTGAATATTGAGCTTTAAGCCAACTTTTTCACTCTCCTCTTTCACTTTCATCAAGAGGCTTTTTAGTTCCTCTTCACTTTCTGGCATAAGGGTGGTGTCATCTGCATATCTGAGGTTATTGAGATTTCTCCCAGCAATCTTGATTCCAGTTTGTGCATCTTCCAGCACAGCGTTTCTTGTGATGTACTCTGCATATAAGTTAAATAAACAGGGTGACAATATACAGCCTTGACTTACTCCTTTTCATATTTGGAACCACTCTGTTGTTCCATGTCCAGTTCTAACTGTTGCTTCCTGACCTGCATATAGGTTTCTCAAGAGGCAGGTCAGGTGGTCTGGTACTCCCATCTCTTTCAGGATTTTCCATGGTTTATGTGATCCACACAGTCAAAGGATTTGGCATAGTCAATAAAGCAGAAATATATGTTTTTCTGGAACTCTCTTGCTTTTTCGATGATCCAGCAGACCTTGGCAATTTGATCTCTGGTTCCTTTGCCTTTTTTAAAACCAGCTTGAACATCTGGAAGTTCACGGTTCACGTATTGATGAAGCCTGGCTTGGAGAATTTTGAGCATACTTTACTAGCGTGTGAGATGAGTGCAGTTTTGTGGTAGTTTGAGCATTCTTTGGCATTGCCTTTCTTTGGGATTGGAATGAAAACTGACATTTTCCAGTCCTGTGGCCACTGCTGAGTTTTCCAAAATTGCTGGCATATTGAGTGCAGCAGTTTCGCAGCATCATCTTCTAGGATTTGAAGTAGCTCAACTGGAATTCCATCAACTGCACTAGCTTTGTTCGTAGTGATGCTTTATAAGGCCCACTTGACTTCACATTCCAGGATGTCTGGCTCTAGGTTAGTGATCACACCATCGTGATTATCTGGTCATGAAGATGTTTTCTGTAGTTTTTCTATGTATTCTTGCCACCTCTTCTCAATATCTTCTGCTTCTGTTAGGTTCATACCATTTTTGTCCTTTATTGAGCCCATCTTTGCATGAAATGTTCCCTTGATATCTCTAATTTTCTTGAAGAGATCTCTAGTCTTTCCCATTCTGTTGTTTTCCTCTGTTTCTTTGCATTGATTGCTGAGGAAGACTTTCATATCTCTCCTTGATATTCTCTGGAGCTCTGCATTCAAATGGGTATATACCTTTCCTTTTCTCCTTTGCTTTTTGCTTCTCTCCTTTTCACAGCTATTTGTAAGGCCTCCTCAGACAGTCATTTGGCTTTTTTGCATTTCTTTTCCATGGGTAAGGTCTTGATTCCTGTCTCTGATACAATGTCACAAACCCCCGTCCATAGTTTATCAGGCTCTCTGTCTATCAGATCTAATCTCTTGAATCTATTCAGGTCATACCTGAATGTTCTAGTGGTTTTCCCTACTTTCTTCAATTTAAGTCTGAATTTGGCAATAAGGAGTTCATGATCTGAGCCACAGTCAACTCCCAGTCTTGTTTCTGCTGACTGTATAGAGCTTCTCCATCTTTCGCTGTAAGGAATATAATCAGTCTGATTTCGGTGTTGACCATCTAGTGATGTCCATGTGTAGAGTCTTCTCTTGTGTTGTTGGAAAAGGGTATTTGCTATGACCAGTGTGTTCTCTTGGCAAAACTCTATTAACCTTTGCCCTGTTTCATTCTGTACTCCAAGGCCAAATTTGCCTATTACTCCAGGTGTTTCTTGACTTCCTACTTTTGCATTCCAGACCCTTATAATAAAAAGGACATCTTTTTTTGGGTGCTAGTTCTAAAAGGTCTTGTAGGTCTTCATAGAACCATTCAACTTCAGCTTCTTCAATGTTACTGGTTGGGGCATAAGCTTGGATTACTGTGATATTGAATGGTTTGCCCTGGAAATGAACAGAGATCATTTTGTTGTTTTTGAGATTGCATCCAAGTACTGCATTTTGGACTCTTTTGTTGACCATGATGGCTACTCCATTTCTTCTAAGGGATTCCTGCCCACAGTAGTAGATATAATGGTCATCTGAGTTGCATTCACCCATTCCAGTCCATTTAGTTCGCTGCTTCCTAAAATGTTGACCTTCACACTTGACATCTCCTGTTTTACCACTTCTAATTTGCCTTGATTCATGGACCTAAAATTCCAGGTTCCTATGCAATATTGCTCTTTACAGCATCAGACCTTGCTTCTATCACCAGTCATATCCACAACCGGGTATTGTTTTTTCATATTGTTTTTCCACAACTGGGTATTTTGCCTTTTCATACTGTTCATGGGGTTCTCAAGGCAAGAATACTGAAGTGGTTTGCCATTCCCTTCTCTTGGAGAACAAGACCCAATTTCCCCCAAAGACAGTCTCTCTCATCAGGAAGCTTCCATAATCCTCTTATCCTTATCCAGACAAAATGAAAATCACAGTCACAGAAAAGTAATCACACTGATCACATGAACTACAGCCTTTTCTAACTCAATGAAACTATGAGCCATGCCATGCAGGGCCACCCAAGAGGGACAGGTCATGGTGGAGAGTTCTGTCAAAATATGTGGTCCACTGAAAAATGGAATGGCAAACCACTTCAGTAGTCTTGCCTTTAGACCCCCATGAACAGTATGAAAAGGCAAAATATGTGAAACTGAAGATGAACTCTCCAGGTTGGTAGGTGCCCAATATGCTACTGGAGAAGAGTAGAGAAATAACTCCAGAAAGAATGAACAGACAAAGCCAAAGAGAAAACAATGCCCAGTTGTGGATGTGACTGCTGATGAAAGTAAAGTCTGATGCTGAGGAGAACAATATTGCATAAAACCTGGAATGTTAGGTCCATAAATCAAAGTAAACTAGAAGTGGTCAAACAGGAGATGGCAAGAATGAACATTGACATCTTAGGAATCAGTGAAGTAAAATGGACTACAATGGGTGAATTTAAATCAGATGACCATTATATCTACTACTGTGGGCAAGAATCCCATAGAAGAAATGGGGTAGCCTTCATAGTCAATAAAAGAGTCCAAAATGCAGTAATGGGTGCAATCTCAAAAACAACAGAATGATCTCTGTTCCTTTCCAAGTCAAACCATTCAATATCACAGTAATCCAAGTCTATGCCCCGACCAGTAATGCTGAAGAAGCTGATGCTGGATGGTACTATGATTACCTATAAGGCCTTCTAGAACTAACACCAAAAAGAGATGTCCTTTTCATGATAGAGGACTAGAATGCAAAAGTAGGAAGTCAAGAGTTAACTGGAATACAAATAGTTGGAGTACAAAATGAAGCAGGGCAAAGGCTAACAGAGTTTGACCAAGAGAACACACTGGTCATAGCAAACACCCTCTTCCAACAACACAAGGGACAGCTCTACACATGGATATCACCAGATGGTCAATAACGAATCAGATTGATTATATTTTTTGCAGCTAAAGATGGAGAAGCTCTCTACAGTCAACAAAAACAAGATTGGGAGCTGACTGTGGCTAAGATCATGAACTCCTTATTGTCAAATTCAGACTTAAATTGAAGAAAGTAAGGGAAACCACTAGACCATTCAGGTATGACCTAAATCAAATTCCTTATGATTATACAGTGGAAATGACAAATAGATTCAAGGGATTAGATCTTATAGACAGAGTGCCTGAAGATCTATGGATGGAGGTTCGTGACATTGTATAGGAGGCAGTGATCAAGACCATTCCCAAGAAAAAGAAATGCAAAAAGGTGAAATGGTTGCCTAAGGAGGCCTTACAAATAGCTGAGAAAAGAAGAGAAGCTAAAGGAAAAGGACAAAAGGAAAAAGATTCCCATCTGAATGCAGAATTCCAAAAAGAATAGCAAGGAGAGATAAGAAAGCCTTCCTCAGTAATCAACGCAAAGGAATAGAGGAAAACAATAGAATGGGAAAGATTAGAGATCTCTTCAAGAAAATTAGAGATACCAAGGGAACATTTCATGCAAAGATGGGCACATTAAAGAACAGAAACGGTATGGACCTAATGGAAGCAGAAGATATTAAGAAGAGGTGGCAAGAATACACAGAAGAACTACACAAAATATATCTTCATGTCCCAGATAACTGTGATGGTGTGATCACTCACCTAGAGCCAGATATCCTAGAGTGCGAAGTCAAGTGGGCCTTATGAAGCATCACTATGAACAAAGCTAGTGGAGGTGATGGAATTCCAGTTGAGCTATTTTAAGTTTAAAAGATGATCCTGTGAAAGTGCTGCACAATATATGTCAGCAAATTTGGAAAAGTCATCAGTGGCCACAGGACTGGAAAATGTCAGTTTTTATTCCAATCCCAAAGAAAGGCATTGCCAAAGAATGTTCAAACTACCGCATAATTGAACTCATCTACACACTAGCAAGGTAATGCCCAAAACTCTCCAAGTGAGGCTTCAACAGTATGTGAACCATGAACTTCCAGATGTTCATGCTGGATTTAGAAAAGGCAGATGAAACAGAGATCAAATTGCCAACATCCATTGGATCATAGAAAAAGGAAGAGAATTAAAAAAAAAAAACCACATCTATTCTGCAGAGTACATCATGTGAAATGCCGGGCTGGATGAAACACAAGCTGGAAACAAGATTTCCAGGAGAAATATCAATAACCTCAGATATGCAGATGACTCCACCCTTATGGCAGCAAGTGAAGAGGAAAAAAAGAGCCTCTTGATGGAAGTGAAAGAGGAGTGTGAAAAAGTTGGCTTAAAACTCAACATTCAGAAAACTAAGATCATGGCATCTGGTTCCATCACTTCATAGCAAATAGATGGGGAAACAATGGAAACGGTGGCAGACTTCATTTTCTTGGGCTCCAAAATCACTGAAGATGGTGACTGCAACCATGAAATCAAAAGATGCTTGCTCCTTGGAAGGAAATCTATGACAAACCTAGATGGCATACTAAAAAGTGGAGGCATTATTTGGCCAACAAAGGTCTGTCTAGTCAAAGCTAGTAGTCATGTATGGATGTGAGAGTAGGACTATAAAGAAAGTTGAGCACCGAAGAATTGATACTTTTGAACTGTGGTGTTGGAGAAGACTCTTGAGAGTTCCTTGGACAGCAGGGAGATCCAACCAGTCAGTCTTAAAGGAGATCAGTCCTGAATATTCATTGGAAAGACTGATGCTGAAGCTGAAGCTCCAATACTTTGGCCATCTGATGTGAAGAACTGACTCGTTGGAAAAGACTGTGATGCTAGGAACAATTGAAGGCAGGAGGAGAAGGGGAAGACAGAGGATGAGATGGTTGGATGGCATCACCAACTCGATGGACATGAGTTTGAACAAGTTCCAGGAACTTGCAATGAACAGGGAAGCCTGGCATGCTGCAGTCCATGGGGTCACAAAGTAGTGGATACAACTGAGCGATTTAACTAAACTGAGCATACATGAATACATTCCAACGAAGTCTAAATGAAGATTTGTGGGATTATGAAGGGAGTTTTTTCTTTATGTCTGAATCTAATTTATTTTTCTACACTGATCAGTTTGTCTTGATATAATTAAAAATTGTTATTGAAAGCAATAACTTTGAAAGAGGCCATAATATACTTAATAATTTATAATATGGGAAGGAAAGTATCATAAATTACTGGGAAAAAAAGGCCTACCTAACAAACGGTTATGAAATAATTGTCCAGTTACCAAAAGAAAACAAAGTATATCTTTATATCTAAATTAACTATAAGTGTTTGAGGAACTAACTATAAAAATATAAGAAAATATAGAAATAGCTAGCAGAGAAAAGGAGGTAAAATATTTATCATATTTCAGATAACAGGTTCAGTGAAAATTTTCTAGATTAAAAACAAATATGTCACAAAGGACAATAAAAGTAAATGTTTATATATAAACATGCAAAATGTTAAGCTCTGCTGGTCAGAGACATTAAATTAAAAGAAAAGTAACTATTTGAAAAAACAAACAAACAAAAAAAATAAAAGAAAAATAACTATTTGAGAAAAACATTCACACGAAGTAAAAATATCTTATGATATAAAGGTCAATGAAAGCTCTAAATTATTCACAGACTAAGAAACACAAAAAGGCTAGCAAATTGAAAATGTTTGGCCTCACTAATAAATTAAGGACTTCTAATTTAGATAGCAATAAGAGACATGTTGCCATTAGTAAAATTTTAAAACCTTATTTTTAATTATCATAAGTGATGTTTAGAAGTGTAATGAGATAAACACTGTCTTAATCAGCTAATGAAAGTACAAACTGGTAATATTTTTAGGATACTTTGACAGTTTGCATAAGATATTTTAAAAATCATTCTTTTTGACCAAATTCTCCTCTCTAGTTTTGAGTGGGGGAAGGAATCTATTTTGAGCAGAAAGAGATGCCATCAACTTTATTGGTCCAAAAAGCTCATTGAATATGTTTAAGAGTGAAAAACTGAAAATCACTCAAATTACCAACAATAACTGGATATTATACCACGTTCATCAAGTAAGCTATTATATATATTTCAAAAGTAACAGTGTGATGAAAGCTTGCAAATTCATTTGAAGTATAGAAAGCAGAATATAAAATTATAACCCAATTGTATAAAACACAATATTAGTTCCTAATAAAAATTTCTATGAAAAATAATAATGGAAAGAAATATAACAGTAGTTCTTTTAGCATCATAAGACTATGTTCCTTTAATTTTTATCTTCATAATTGTTCCATATTTTCCAAATTTCTAAAAAGAGCTTTTATAATTGTTATAATCAGTAAAATACAAGTTTCTTATCTTAGACTTCCTTAAATTATCTATTACTTTTGAGTTTGCAGATAAATCCCATTCTCCTTATCTTTCTTATTAACCTAATAGTTGATTTGTATCTTACAGAAAGTGAATTTCCATTTTCTGAAAATTGTATGTAAAGCCATTATCACCCTGTATCAGATTCCATAGTTGGAATTTAGATATCGTAAAGTTTGTCTTTTAAGGGATTAAAAAATTAAACTGTGTTTTTTGCCCTAATGCCTTAAATGGGGGGAGGGGAATGTAAACTTGAATATTGAAACATTTATCCATCACCCTCCATTTGATATTTTGATAAAAGTATTAATTTGTATATCCAGGACTCTGTTTATTAAATTCTGTCATGAACTTAAGACTATGGAGGTACTTTTGTCTTTTATTTATTTATTTTTTTGGTATGGTGTTGACTTGCCATTCCCTGAACACACCATGCACATTCATACCTTCATGCTTTTTACACAACTCTTACTTATGCAGAAAACTTCCTTCCCACTGTTTGCTATCACATGAAACAAATATACCCTTTAGTATGCCATTTGAATGTAAATGGCACTTTCTTAGGGACAACTTTCCAGTCATGCCTTTCTTTTTGACCCTTTCTCATTTTGCACTCTGATTCAATAAATATTACTTCTGTAGCAAATGACAGAAAATCTAGCCTTGGTTTTTAAGGAAAATCAGAAGGGTTGGGGATTATCATCCCCACAAACAGGTAGAATCAGGGTCTAAAACAATCTCATTGGGATCCCATTTCTGGTGCTGCTTTACTCCAGTGTAAGCCATCTCCTTGCTATGGCCAACAGAAATTTTATCTTCTTGGCAAGTACCTAAAGAAGGCACAGGATTTACTTTCAGAGTAACTTGGCCCTAATGCCCTGAGCCAATCACTATTGTTAGGTCTAGATTGGCACTATCTTGATCACTGACCTACTCATGACCCAGTCTCTGTGTTTAGGAGTAAGTGTTCTGATCGGCAATCTTGGAAAGACTGGAAGAAAGCTTTAATGTAAAGAGTGGAAGTTAGAAAAAGGAAGATTTTTTCCCCTTTTTATGGGGCAAAAGAAATTTTCCTTTAGTATTAGAGCAGAACTAGGCTTGTAGGAATCTACATGGTTTTCCTGCCTAGGTTAGAAGCAAATATTTCAATTTAAAAATTCTTTATAAATAAAACTCTTAAGTAACTTTAAAATATATTTTTCACTCAAACAATAGAAGAATAATCCAAAATGTTTCTGTAGATTGATATGTCAGCTAAAGACTTTTAAGACAAAGGAAAGATATACAACAGGGAAAATAAAATACACATGATATACTTGGTGAAAAACAAAGTTTCATACTGTTTTTCAGATATTATACAAGAACTGCTCTGTCTTTGCAATGATGGTGCTATCCTATGAACCGTAAAATTAAATGCATTTATAACTTTCTTCTTCTACAAATACTGCATGACTTCCAGTCATAAAAAAAAAACCAAAAACAGAATATATACGG
Source organism: Cervus canadensis (assembly GCF_019320065.1). Lineage (NCBI taxonomy): Eukaryota > Metazoa > Chordata > Mammalia > Artiodactyla > Cervidae > Cervus > Cervus canadensis. The sequence goes on from NC_057419.1 coordinate 122,222,852, forward strand.
TGACAAATGCTAGAGATTTTTTTTTTTCTCATCAAACTGGAATTCTGTGGATCAATAACTTTGCAAGGCAAGATTTACAATATCTTCAAAAGAAAGCCAGAAATCGACCAGTGGTGTAGTACTATAAAGTAGACACTGCTATAAGGATGTATGTGAAAGACTGCACTCCCTAGAAACCTTCCATAAACAAATACTCCAGGCTACTTAGGTTACAATTAAAAGGTCACTCAACCAAGCCAACATCAGTGGACCACTAAATCTTCAGGTCTGACACCACTCTCTGCCACATTTTCCATCACATAACTATAGTCAATAATCTGGAAAGGTGTCTGATGCAGTAGCCTTAGGTCTTGTTACTTCCGATTGGCCATACAGTCAGCCACAGTACCATTTGTTAGGCCATTTGCAAATCATAATGGTACTTCTGAGATGTTCATCCCCATGGTTATTTCCCTCAAATAGAAACCACACCCAAAAAACTAAGCAAATACCTCACAGTAGATCATAGGACAAAATTTTCTGGGGTTCACAACAGTGTTGCTTCTTTTTCAAAAGTGAAGCCCTTTGACTTTTCAATAATAATAGTTTATTCTAGTTATATTATCCAATTAAAATGCTCATTGTAAAATATTTATAAAATAAAACTGAATGAAATACTGATCATCCATAATCCTATCATCTATACATAATTTTTTAACCAGTGATATGTATTTCCAGCTAGCAATTTATCTATGTAGAAGCATGAAATAATAATAAAGATGATCATAACAAAGCAAAGATAACTGCCATTTCCATGAACTCTAAGTACTCCAGGCTCTGTTTTAAATGCTTTAAATGGGTTGTATCACTAACTTTTGAAACAACCTAGGTATGGATTATAGTAATTTATTTATTTATTACATAGGAAAAAGTAGCTTAGATAGAAAACAAATTATTCAAAGTCAAAGAGCTTTTAAGTTTTGGAGGCCAGGCTCAAACTAAAATCTGTTTTGATTCCAAAGTCTGTGAACTTAAGCCCTATGTTATGCTACCTGATAACACAACATAGTCAAAATCATTCCCAAAGAGTGTGTTAAGATGCACATTTTGATAGCTTTAGTACATTCACAGATTTGTGCATCCATCACCACTGTCTATTTACAGAATATATTTATCACCCCTAAAAGAAACTTCATACTCATCAGCAATCATTTCTCATTTCTACCAGGGTCTAGCTACTAGTGACCTACAGTATATCTTTATGGAATTGTCTATAATGGACATTTTATATAAATGAATTATACAATAAATGGCCTTCTGTGTCTGACTTTCACTTTACATAATGTTATCAAAGTTCAACCATGTTGTACTATGCATCAATATTATACTGCATTTTTTCAATTTTTTTATTGTGGTAAAATGCGCTCATAAAGTTTACCATTTAATTATTTTAGAGCGTAAAATTCAGTGGCTTTTTATATAGTCACGATGTTGTGCTATCATCACCACTACCTAGTTCTAGAATATTATCTTCACCAAACAAAAGGAAACTCATTAAGACTCTCTCCATTCCTCCCGCCCCAGCTGCTAGCAGTGAATAATATGTTCTCTTTATCTATGAATTTGCCTGGTCTGTATATTTCAAATTAACAGAGTAGTGCAATATGTGGCTATTTGTGTCTGACTTCATTTTCTTAGTATAATGTTCAAGGTTCATCCATGTATGTGTGTAGCATGTAACAGTACTTCATTACCTTCTATAACTGAATATAACCTCCCTGGTTAAATTTATCCCTAAATATTTATCATTTTTGATGCTACTGTAAATTAAGGGTTTCCCTGGTGGCTCAGACGGCAATGCCTGCATGCAGGAGGCCCGAGTTCGATCCCTGGGTTGGGAAGATCCTCTGGAGAAGGAAATGGCTAACCACTTCAGTATTTTTGCCTGGAGAATTCCATAGACTTAAGAGCCTGGTAAGCTACAGTTCACGGAGTCACAGAGACGGACATGACTGAGCAACTAAGTACACACTGTAAATTAACTGTTTTCTTTTCTTTCTTACATGTCTTTGATGGATATAAGCTTTTATTATTGTGGTAAAAATATTTAACATGAGATCTAACTTCAACAAGCTTTTTTAAGGGACAGTGTAGTATTGCTAACTATAAAAACAATGCCATGCAGCAGATAGTTAGAACTCCTTTAACTTGCATGGTTGAAATTCTATACTCATTGAAAACACTCCTCATTGCCTCCTCTTTCCAGCTCTTGATGACCACCATTCTATTTCCTGTTTCAGTGATTTTGGTTAATTTAAATACCTCATGTAAATATAATCACATTGGCTTCCAAGGCGGCACTAGTGGTAAATAATCTGCCTACCAATGCAGGAGACAGGAGATGCGGGTCTGATCCCTGGGTTGGGAAGATCCCCTGGAATAGGAAATGGCAATCCACTCCAGTATTATTGTCTGGAAAATTCCATGGGCAGAGGAGCCTGGTGGAGCTGCAGAGAGTCAGACACAACTAAGTGTCTGAGCACACACACAAATATAATCACACAGTATTTGTCTTTCTGTGACTGGTTTATTTAACTTAGCATGATGTCCTCAATACTGTACCATGTGACAGTATTTCTGTCTTCTTAATAGCTAAATAATAAGTTCATCTTATATCCACACCAGATTTTCTTTTTCCATTCTTTCCTCAGTGGATGTTTAGGTAGTTTTTTCTATGTTGTTATGGACTGAAGTTTGGTTTCCTCACAAATTTATATGTTGAAAGTCTATCCCCCAAAGTGATGGTATTAGGAGGAAGGACCTTTGAGAAGTAATTAGGATTAGATTAGGTCATAGCCTTACTTGCTTCTTTTTTCTGTTTTCTGCCATGTGAGGCTACAAGGAAGAGTCTGCAATCTACAACCTGAAAGAAGCTTTCATCATAAATCAACCATGCTGGCCCTCTGATGATCTTAGAATTCTAGCCTCCAGACTGTGAGAATTTGGAATCCAGAACTCCAGAACTTGCTTACTGTGGTTTATAAGAAACCCAGTTTATGATATTATACTACAGTAGCCTGAGCTAAGACACACTTCTTGGCTATTGTGACTAATATATGCAATGAATGTGGAAAGGCAAATATCTCTTTGAAATCCTGATTTCAATTCTTTTGGAAAAATACTCAGAAGTGAAATTACTGGATCATATGGTAGTTCTATTTATTGCAAGATTTTTCAATTTTGTTTGTATTTTCAAAAAGTCAACTCTTTTTTTATGTTGATCAGTTCAGTTCAGTCAGTTCAGTTGAGTCGCTCAGTCGTGTCCAACTCTTTGCGACCCCATGAATCGCAGCACACCAGGCCTCCCTGCCCATCACCAACTCCCGGAGTTTACTCAAACTCGTGCCCATCGAGTTGGTGATGCCATTCAGCCATCTCATCCTCTGTCGTCCCCTTCTCCTCCTGCCCCCAATCCCTCCCAGCATCAGGGTCTTTTCCAATGAGTCAACTCTTCCCCATGTGGTGGCCAAAGTATTGGAGTTTCAGCTTCAGCATCAGTCCTTCCAATGAACACCCAGAACTGAACTCCTTTAGGATGGACTGGTTGGATCTCCTTGCAATCCAAGGGACTCTCAAGAGTCTTCTCCAACACCATAGTTCAAAAGCATTAATTTTTCGGTGCTCAGCTTTCCTCACAGTCCAACTCTCGCATCCATACATGACCACTGGAAAAACCATAACCTTGACCAGACGAACCTTTGTTGGCAAAGTAATGTCTCTGCTTTTTAATATGCTATCTAGGTTGGTCATAATGCTCTTTCCAAGGAGTAAGTGTCTTTTAATTTCATGGATGCAATCACCATCTGCAGTGAGTTTGGAGCCCCCCAAAATAAAGTCTGACACTGTTTCCACTGGTTCCCCATCTATTTCCCATGAAGTGATGGGACCAGATGACATGATCTTAGTTTTCTGAATGTTGAGATTTAAGACAACTTTGTCACTCCCCTCTTTCACTTTCATCAACAGGGTTTTTAGTTCCTCTTCCCTTCTGGCATAAGGGTGGTGTCATCTGCATATCTGAGGTTATTGAGATTTCTCCCAGCAATCTTGATTCCAGCTTGTGCTTCTTCCAGCCCAGCGTTTCTCATGATGTACTCTGCATATAAGGTAAATAAGCAGGGTGACAATATACAGCCTTGACTTACTCCTTTCCCTATTTGGAACCAGTCTGATGTTCCATGGCCAGTTCTAACTGTTGCTTCCTGACCTGCATACAGATTTCTCAAGAGGCAAGTCAGGTGGTCTGGTATTCCCATCACTTTCAGAATTTTTCCAGTTTATTGTGATCCACACAGCCGAAGGCTTTGGCGTAGTCAATAAAGCAGAAATAGATGTTTTTCTGGAACTCTTGCTTTTTTGATGATCCAGAGGATGTTGGCAATTTGATCTCTGGTTCCTTTGCCTTTTCTAAAACCAGCTTGAACATCTGGAAGTTCATGGTTCACGTATTGCTGAAGCCTGTCTTGACGAATTTTCAGCATTACTTTACTAGCATGTGAGATGAGTGCAATTGTGTGGTAGTTTGAGCATTCCTTGGGATTGCCTTTCTTAGGGACTGGAATGAAAACTGACCTTTTCCAGTCCTGTGGCCACTGCTGAGTTTTCCACATTTGCTGGCATATTGAGTGCAGCACTTTCCCAGCATCATGTTTCAGGATTTGAAATAGCTCAACTGTAATTCCATCACATCCACTAGCTTTGTTCGTAGTGATGCTTTCTAAGGTCCCCTGACTTCACATTCCAGGATGTCTGGCTCTAGGTGAGTGATCACACCATTGTGATTATCTGGGTCATGACGATCTTTTTTGTACAGTTCTTCTGTGTATTCTTGCCACCTCTTCTTAATATCTTCTGCTTCTGTTAGGTCCATACCATTTCTGTCCTTTATCAAACCCATCTTTGTGTGAAATGTTCCCTTGATATCTCTAATTTTCTTGAAGAGATCTCTAGTCTTTCCCATTCTGTTGTTTTCCTCTATTTCTTTGCATTGATCACTGAGGAAGGCTTTCTTATCACTCCTGGCTATTCTTTGGAACTCTGCATTCAAATGGGACTATCTTTCTTTTTCTCCTTTGCTTTTCACTTATCTTCTTTTCACAGCTATTTGTAAGGTCTCCTCAGACAACCATTTTGCCTTTTTGTATTTCTTTTTCTTGGGGATGGTCTTAATCCCTGTCTCCTGTACAATGTCATGAACCTCCATCCATAGCTCATCAGGCTCTCTGTCTATCAGATCTAGTCCCTTAAATCTATTTCTCACTTCCACCGTATAGTCATAAGGGATTTGTTTTAGGTCATACCTGAATGGTCTAGTGGTTTTCCCTACTTTCTTCAATTTAAGTCTGAATTTGGCAATAAGGAGTTCATGATCTGAGCAACAGTCAGCTCCCAGTCTTGGTTTTGCTGACTGTATAGAACTTCTCCATCTTTGGCTGCAAAGAATATAATCAATCTGATTTCAGTGTTGACCATCTAGTGACGTCCATGTGTAGAGTCTTCTCTTGTGTTGTTGGAAGAGGGTGTTTGCTATGACCAGTGCGTTCTCTTGGCAAAACTCTATTAGCCTGCTTCATTCTGTACTCCAGGGACAAATTTGCCTGTTACTCCAGGTGTTTCTTGACTTCCTACTTTTGCATTCCAGTCTCCTATAATTAGAAGGACATCTTTTTTGGGTGTTAGTTCTAAAAGGTCTTGTAGATCTTCATAGAACCGTTCAACTTCAGCTTTTTCAGCGTTACTGGTTGGGGCGTGGGCTTGGATTACCGTGATATTGAATGGTTTGCCTTGGAAACGAACAGAGATCATTCTGTCGTTCTTGAAATTGCATCCAAGTACTACATTTTGGACTCTTTTGTTGACCATGATGGCTACTCCATTTCTTCTAATGGGGGATTCCTGCCCATATTAGTAGATATAATGGTCATCTGAGTTAAATTCACCCATTCCAGTCCATTTTAGTTCGCTGATTCCTAGAATGTCAATGTTCACTCTTGCCATCTCCTGTTTGACCACTTCCAATTTGCCTTGATTCATGGACCTAACATTCCAGGTTCCTATGCATTATTGCTCTTTACAGCATCAGACCTTGGTTCTGTCACAGTGACATCCACAACTGGGTGTTGTTTTTGCTTTGGCTCCATCCCTTCATTCTTTCTGGAGTTATTTCTCCACTGATCTCTATTAGCATATTGGGCACCTACCGACCTGGGGAGTTCCTCTTTCAGTATCCTATCAATTTGCCTTTTCCTACTGTTCATGGGGTTCTCAAGGCAAGAATTCTGAAGTGGCTTGCCATTCCCTTCTCCAGTGGACCACATTCTGTCAGACCTCTCCACCATGACCCGGCCGGCTTGGGTGGCCCCACATAGCACGGCTTAGTTTCACTGAGTTAGACAAGACTGTGGTCCTGTGATCAGATTGGCTAGTTTTCTGTGATTGTGGTTTCAGTGTGTCTGCCCTCTGATGCCCTCTTGCAACACCTCCCATCTTACTTGGGTTTCTCTTACCTTGGATGTGGGGTATGTTTTCACGGCTACTCTAGCAAAGTGCAGCTGCTGCTCCTTCCCTTGGAAGAGGGGTATCTCCTCACGGCCACCCCTCCTGACCTTGAACGTGGAGTAGCTCCTCTCGGCCCTCCTGTGCCTGCGCAGCAGCTGCTCCTTGGAGGTGGGGTAGCTCCTCTTCGCCACCGCCCCTGACCTCGGGCATGGGGTAGCTCCTCTCGGGCGCCGCCCCCCTGTGGTAGCTCTTCTCAGCCGGATACCTTTTCTATTTTTAAAAATTCTGTTTGGTCTATTTTTGTTATAATCTTTATTATTTTGTTTCTTCTGTTAAATTTGGTCACAGTTTGTTCTTTTTCTATTTGGTGTAAATTTAGGTTGCTTATTTGCTGTCTTTATATTTTATAATGTAGCCATTTACTTCTATAGACTCTTACACGATTCTTTTGGTGGAACCCATTAACTTTATTATGCTGTGTTTTTGTTTTCACTTGTCTCAAGATAGTTTATAAATTCCCTGTTGATTTACTCTTTCATCCAATTGGTGTTGAAGGGTGTTTTTTTAAGCTTTGATGTTTTTATGAATTTCCCCATTTTCTTATTGTTTTTCATTTCTAGTTTCATCTCATTATTATTGGAAAAATATTTGGAATTATTTTGATCATCTTAAATTTGTTAATACTATTTTTGTGACTTAATATGTAGTTTATCCTGTAAAATATTCTGTATTTGAGAAAAAATGTGTATTCTCCTGTAGAGTGGAAAGTTCTGAAGATATCTGTTAGGTTTATTTGTTTTGTAGTATTTTTCAAGTCTGTTGTTTCTTTATTAATTTTCTGTTTGGAAGTTCTATACATTGCTAAAAATGGGGCATTGACTCTAATATTAAATTATTGTCAATTTTTTCTTTGGATTCATTAATATTTGCTTTATATACTTAGGTGTTCTGATATTGGATGCACATATATTTATAACTGTTATATCTTTCTCTCAATTTGATTCTTTTATCATTACATAATAACATATTTGTCTCTAGAAACAGTTTTTGACTTGTTGTCTATTTTGTCCATTATAACTATAAGCAGCCTCTTTGGGCATGCCACCCTTCGAGCATGTGTTCACCAACAAGTAATTACTCTGATCCACTTCAATTAGGTTTTTTTTTAAGGCTTCATGATGTAACCATGATTTATTCAGTTATTGACCATTGGTGACTCATTGTGTCTTCCCACTCTGGAGGTTAACGAGTGGGCCTGAAAATTTCAACTCTCCAATCAGATGGCTGATTGCCCTGGAGACCTGTCCTCATCCTTAGGGGCTTTCCAAAAGTCACCTCACTACCATAAATTCAGCTGTGGTTGAAAAGTGTTGGTTATGAATACCTAAAGATGATCCTTTCACCTTTATCAATCTGGAGTTATGAAGTGATTTTAGGAACTGGGTACAAAAACTAAATGCTAGACCTCAACATAATAAAAGCCATATATGACAAACCCACAGCTAACATCATACTCAATGGTGAAAAACTGAAAGCATTTTCTCTAAGATCGGAACAAGACAAGAATGTTCACTCTCCCCATTTTATTTAACATAATATTGGAAGTCATAGTCATAGCAATTAGAGAAGAAAAAGAAGTAAAAGAAACCCAAATTGGAAAGGAAGAAGTAAAACTGTCACGGTTTGCAGATGACATGAAACTATACATACAAAACCCTAAAGATGCCACCAGAAAACTACTAGAGCTCATTAGTGAATTTGTCAAGGTTGCAGGATACAAAATTAATATGCAGAAATTTGTTGCATTTCTACACACTAAAAATGAAACCTCAGAAAGAGAAATTAAGGAAACAATCCCATTTATCACGACATCAAAAATAATAAAGTATCTAGGACATAAACCTCCCTAGGGAGGCAAACTGTGATACTGATGAAAGAAATTGAAGACACAGATAGAAAGATAGATGATATTCTTGGATTGGAAGAATCAGTACTGTTAAAACAATCATACTACACAAGTATTCTAGAGATTCATTTCAATCCCTATCAAAATACCAATGGCACTTTTCACAGAACCAGCACAAGTAATTTTAAAATTTGTATGGAAACAAAAAGAACACTGAATAGCCAAAACAGTCCCTAACTTCAGACTATACTAAAAATCTATAGTAATCAAAATAGTACGGTAGTGGCACAAAATAGACACATAGATCAATGGAAAACTAATCTATGACAAAAGAGGGAAGAAAATGTTGCACAATATGGACAAAAGACAGTCTCTTCAATAAGTGGTGCTGGGAAAACTGGACATCCATATGTAAAAGAATGGATCCATCCCCTAAAGTAAAGGCAACAGAAGCAAAAATAAACAAACTGGGCCTAACTAAACTTAAAAGTTTTTTTTTTTTTCACAACAAAAGAAACCATTAACAAAATGAAAAGACAACCTACAGAATGAGAGAAAATATTTGCAAATGATATGGAGGATAAGGATTAATATCCAACATATACATATACAAATAGCTCATACAACTCTCTGTCTCTCTCTCTCTCTAACAACCAGATTTGAAAATGGGCCGAAGAACTGAATAGACATGTTTTCAAGGAAGAAATGCAGATAGCCAACACGGACATGAAAAGATGCTCAACATCGCTCATCATCAGGGAAATGCAAATCAGAACCACAATGAGATATCATTTCACATCTGTCAGAATTGTTAGCATCAAAAAGAACACAAATAACAAATGCTAGTGAGGATGTGGAGAAAAGGAAACCTTAGGATGCTGTTGGTGGGAATGTAAATTGGTATAGCCACTATGGAAAACAATATGGAGGTTTATTAAAAAACCAAAAATAGAAATACCATATGACCCAGCAATTCCACCCCTGAGTATATATCAGAAATACACAAACCATGAATTTGAAAAGATACATGCACCCCAGTATTTATAGTGGCATTATTTACAATAGTAAATATATGAAAACAACCTGTGTCCATCAACAGATGAATGGATGAAAGAACAGAATTTTGCCATTTTCAGCTACATGGATAGACTCAGAGGGCATTTATGCTTGTGCTTAGTTGCTAAGCTGTGTCTGACTCTTTGCAACCCCATGGACTGTGGCCTGCCAGGCTTAAAGGGCATTATGCTAAGTTAAATAAGTCAGGGAAGTACAAATACTGTATGATATCACTTATGTGTGGCATCTTAAAAATACAACAAACTAGTGAATATAGCAACAACAACAAAAAAAACAGACTCACAGATACAGAGAACAAGCTATTGGTTACCAGTTGAGTGGGGGACAATATAGCAATGGGGAAGTGGGAGGTACACATTATTGGGTATAAGAGAGACTCAAGGATGTACTGTACAACTCAGGAAATACAGTCAATATTTTGTAATAACTACAAATGAAAAATAAGCTTTAGAAATTATATAAAGTTTTTTAAATTAAATTTAAAATATTTTAAAAGCCCACTAAATATTAGAATGAACTATGCTCCTATTCCTCTTATCAATACCTAGGAAATTACAAGGAGCCTACAAACATTATGATATCCTACCCATAAGTTAATCTGATGCATCACACAAGTGGACATTGTACTACATAAGCAAAATACTGCTATCATACCAAAAAAATCCACATTGGTGAATTGTGGATTATTTTATGTATAAAGCAATGGACTTTGAATTTCTTTTACCATTTGGGATGTAGAAAACTGGAATGAGTGTTTCTTCCATACTGCCAATAAGAACAAGCCAGATAAACAAGAAAATGTTAACTTTTCTTGGCCTTTCAGAGATGTGAAGTTTCAGGCCAATAAAACAGTCAAAATTCAACAAAGGATAAGCCTCTCCAAACAGAAATGAGATGTGTACATCAGTTTACCTGTGGCAGAGCTCAAGAGGAGGAGGTGGCTGCCACACAAGCTGGTAAGAAGGTATAAGCTAAAATCTTAACAAGTTGTTATGAAAAAACTGGATGCCGGTAAATCAGTCTGCAATAGCCAGCAGGCCAAGATGTAGAGGGAGTTTGCACTAAGAGGCATTTTTTCATGGGTGTCCACCAAGTGCTCATAAAGGAGGCTGAGAACCAAAGAATTGATGCTTTTGAACTGTGGTGTTGGAGAAAACTCTTGAGAGTCCCTTGGACTGCAAGGAGATCAAATAAGTCAATCCCAAAGGAAATCAATCCTGAATATTCATTGGAGGGACTGATGCTGAGGCTGAAGCTTCAATACTTTGGCCACCTGATGTGAACAGCTGACTCACTGGAAAGATTGAAAGCAGGAGGAAAAAGGGATGACAGATGAGATGGTTGGATGACATCACCGACTCAATGGGCATGAGTTTAAGCAAACTCTGGGAGTTGGTGAAAGACAGGAAAGCCTGGCGTGCTGCAGTCCATGGGGTCACAGTCAGACACGACTGAGTGACTGATCAACAAAAACAAGGGTTTCTCTGGTGGATCAAACGGAAGAGAATCTGCCTGCAACGCAGAAGACCCAGGTTCAACCTCTGGGTTGGGAAGAATGTTCAATCCCTGGAGAAGGGAATGGCTACCCACTCCAGTATTCTTGCCTGGGAAATCCCATGGACAGAGGAGTTTGGCGGGCTATAGTTCATAGGGTCGCAAAGAGCAGGACATGACTGAGTGACTAACACTTTCATTTTCAGGAGAACATACAAAGTCCTGCTCTGCGGTACAGGTGCACGGGACGTGGTCCTCTGCCACTTAGTGTCAGTCCTAAATCCTAAACATGCCCAGATCCTTCTCTCAAAAGAATGCAAAGATTTAAACAATAGGGAGAGAAACATTAAGCCCTGTTGCCCCTAAAACATAGGCAAAAATACATTCTTTCTCACAGGGTTGGTTTTACAAAATTTTCTTTTATTCTGTTTGAATTTTCTTCTGCAACAAAAGATTAAATTATATTAGTTTGCCGTGACTTCTGGGTTTGTTTTTTTTTTTATCTTTTCACTGAAAGATAATTGCTTTACAGAATTTTGTTGTATTCTGTCAAACCTCAACATGAATCAGCTATAGGTATACATATATCCCCTCCCTTTTTAACCTCCCTCCCATCTCCTGCCCCATCCCACCCCTGTAGACTGATACAGAGCCCCTATATGAGTTTCCTGAGCTATACAGCAAATTTCTTTTGGCTATCTATTTTACAGATGGTAATGTAAATTTACATGTTATTCTTTCCATACATCTCACCCTCTCCTCCCCTCTCCCCATGTCCATAAGTCTATATCTTTATATGACATAAGCAATATGTCATTGCTTCCCTATAAATAAATTCTTCAATAACATTTTTCTAGATTATGTATATATGCATTAGAGTATGATATTTATCTTTCTCTTTCTGACTCACTTCACTCTGTATAATAGGTTCTAGATTCATCTACCTCATCAGAACTGACTCAAATATGTTCCTTTTTATGACTGAGTAATATTCCATTGAGTATATGTACCACACTTCTTTATCCATTCATCTGTCAATGGACATCTAGGCTGCTTCCATGTTCTAGCTATTGTAAATAGTGCTGCAATGAACAGTGGGATACATGTGTCTTTTTCAATCCTGGTTTCCTCAGGGTATATGCCTAGGAGTGGGATTGCTGGGTCATATGGTGCTTTTATTCCTTGTTTGTTACAGAATCTCCATACCATCTTCGATAGTGGCTGTATCAATTTACATTCCCACCAACAGTGCAAGAGCATCCCATTTTCTCCACACCCCCTCCAGCATTTATTGTTTGTAGATTTTTTGATGATGTCCATTCTGACCGGTGTGAAGTGCTATCTCATTGTAGTTTTGATTTGCATTTCTCTAATAATGAACAATGCTGAGCATCTTTTCATGTATCTGTTAGCCATCTGTATGTCTTCTTTGGAGAAATGTCTGTTTAAGTATTTTCCCCACTTTTTGATTGGGTTGTTTGTTTTCCTGGCATTGAGTTGTATGAGCTGCTTATATATTTTGGAAATTAATCCTTTGTCAGTTGTTTCATTTGCTATTATTTTCTCCCATTCTGAAGGTTCTTTTCACATTGCTTATAGTTTCCTTTGCTGTGCAATAGCTTTTAAGTTTAATGAGGTCCCACTTGTTTACTTTTGTTTTTATTTGTTACTTTAGGAGGTAGGTCATAGAGGATCTTGCTTAGATTTATGTCATTGAGTGTTCTGCCTATGTTTTCTTCTAAGAGTTTTATAGTTTCTGGTCTTACATTTAGGTCTTTAATCCATTTTGAATTTATCTTTGTGTATGGTGTTAGGAAGTATTCTAGTTTCTTTCTTTTACATATAGCTGTCTAGTTTTCCCAGCACCATTTATTGAAGAGGCTGTCTTTGCCCCATTGAATATTCTTGCCTCCTTTGTCAAAAATAAGGTACCCATAGGTGCATGGGTTTATTTCTGGGCTTTCTACCTTGTTCCATTGGTCTATATTCCTGTTTTTGTTCCAGTATCATACTCTCTTGATGATCATAGCTTTGTAGAATAATTTGAAGTCAGGAAGGTTGATCCCTCCAGCTCCATTCTTCTTTCTCAAGACTGCTTTAGTTATTTGGGATCTCTTGTGTTTCCATATGAATTGTGAAATTTTTTGTTCTAGTTCTGTGAAAAATACCATTGGTAATTTGATAGGGATCACATTGCATCAGATTGCATTTGGTAGTTTAGTCATTTTCACAATATTGATTCTTCCTGCCCAGGAACATGGAATATCTCTCCATCTGTTTATGCCATCTTTGATTTCTTTCATTAGTGTCTTATAATTTTCTGTGTACAGTTCTTTTGTCTCCTTAGGTAAGTTTATTCCTAGATACTTCTTTTTGTTGCAATGGTGAATGGGATTGATTCCTTAATTTCTCTTTCTGATTTTTTATTGTTACTATATAGAAATGCAGGTGATTTCTGTGTACTGATTTTGTATCCTACAACTTTGCTAAATTCACTGATTAGCACTAGTAATTTTCTGATATTATCTTTAGGGTTTTCCATATATATGATGTTTGCATCATGTCATCTGCAAATAGTGAGAGCTTTACTTCTTCTTTTCTGATCTGGATTCTTTTTATTTCTTTTTCTTCTCTGTTTGCTGTATCTAGGACTTCCAGAACTATGTTGAATAATAGTGGTAAAACTGGACACCCTGTCTTGTTCCTGATCTTAGGGGGAATGATTTCAGTTTTTCACCATTAAAAAAAAATGTTTGCTGTAGGCTTATCATATATGGCCTTTACTATGTTGATGTAAGTTCCTTCTATGCCCATTTATTGAAGAGTTTTAATCCTAAATCAGTGCTGAATTTTGTCAAAGGCTTTTTCTGCATCTATTGAGATTATCATATGGTTTTCATCTTTCAATTTGTTAATTTAATGTATCACATTGATTTATTTGCATATATTGAAGAATCCTTGCATTCCTGGAATAAAACCAACTTGATTATGCTGTGTGACCTTTTTGATGTGTTGCTGACTTCTGTTTGCTAATATTTTGTTGAAGATTTTTGCATCTATGTTCATCAGTGCATTGGTCTGTAGTTTTCTTTTTTTGTGTGTTGTCTTTGTCTGATTTTGGTATCAGAGTGATGGTGGCCTCATAGAATGAGTTTGGAAGTGTTCCTTCCTCTGTAGTTTTTTTGAAAGAGTTTTAAAATAATAGGCATTACCTCTTCTTTAAATGTTTTATAGAATTCTCCTGTGAAGTCATCTGGTCCTGGGCTTTTGTCTTTTGGGAGATTTTTGATTACAGCTTCCATCTCAGTGCTTGTAATTGGGTTGTTCATAATTTCTATCACTTCCTGCTTCAGTCTTGGAAGACTGAACTTTTCCAGGAATCTGTCCATTTCTTCCAGGTTATCCATTTTATTGCCATAATTATTGTTCATAATAGTCTCTTAAAATCCTTTGTATTTCTGCATTGTCTGTTGTAACCTCTCCTTTTTCATTTGCAATTTAGTTAATTTGATTCTTCTCTCTTTTTTTCTTGATGAGTCTGGCTAAGGGCTTGTCAATGTTGTTTATCTACTCAAAGAACCAGCTTTTAGTTTTATTAATCTTTACTATTCTTTCTTTCATTTCTTTTTCATTTATTTCTGCTTAGATCTTTATGATTTCTTTCCTTCTACTAATTTTGGAGTTCTTTTGTTCTTCTTTTTCCAGTTGTTTTAGGTGTAAAGTTAGGCTTTCTATTTGATGTTTTTCTTGTTTCTTGAGGTAGGATTGTATTGCTATAAACTTCCCATCTTTCATTGCCTCTCATAGGTTTTGAGTTGTTGTGTTTTCATTGTCATTTATTTCTAGAAACTTTTCGATTTCCCTTGTGATTTCTTCAGTAACCTATTGGTTATTTGGAAACGTGTGGTTTGTTCCCCATGTGTTTGTGTTTCTTACAGTTTTTTTTTTCTTGTAATTGATATCTAGTCTTATAGCATTGTGGTCGGAGAAGATGCTTGATATGATTTCAATTTTCTTAAATTTACTGAGGTTTGATTTGTGACCCAAGATGTGGTCTATCCTGGAGAATGTTCCATGTGCCCTTGAGAAGAAGGTGTATTCTTCTACATTTGGATGGAATGTCCAGAAGATATCAATGAGATCCATCTCATCTAATGTATCATTTAAGAATGTTGTTGCTGCTGCTGCTGCTAAGTTGCTTCAGTTGTGTCCGACTCCATGTGACCTCATAGATGGCAGCCCACCAGGCTCCTCCATCCACAGGATTCTCTAGGCAAGAATGCTGGAGTGGGTTGTCATTTCCTTCTCCAACAATGAGTGTTAAAGGGGCTTATATAGTGAGTGGGGTATTAAAGTCTCCTACTCTTATTATGTTACTGTCAATTTCTCCTTTTATGTCTGTTAGTGTTTGTCTTATGTATTGAGGTGCTCCTAGGATGGATGCATAGATATTTACAATTGTTATGTTTTCCTCTTGGATTGATCCCTTGATCATTATGTAGTGTCCTTTCTTATCTCTTGTAGAATTCTTTATTTTCAGGTCTATTTTGTCTGATATGAGGATTGCTACTCCAGCTTTCTTTTGCTTTCCATTTGCATGGAATATATTTTTCCATCCTCCCACTTTCAGTCTATATGTGTCTTTAGATCTGAAGCAGGTTTCTTATAGACAGCATATATATGAGTCTTGTTTGTGTATCCATTCAGCCAGTCTGGGTCTTTTGGTTGAAGCACTTAATCCATTTACATTTAAAGTAGTTATTGATATATATGTTCCTATTGCCATTTTCTTAATTGTTTGGGGTTGATTTTGTAGATCTTTTTTCTTCTCATGTATTTCTTGACTATATAAGCCCCTTTAACATTCATTGTTGGAGAAGGAAATGGCAACCCACTCCAGTATTCTTGCCTAGAGAATCCTGTGGATGCAGGGCCTGGTGGGCTGCCATCTATGAGGTTGCATGGAGTTGGCCAGGACTGAAGCAACTTAGCAGCAGCAGTAGCAACATTTGTTGTAAAGCTGGTTTGGTGGTACTGAATTCTCTTAATTTTTTTCTTTTCTGAAAAGCTTTCTATTTCTCCATCAATTTTGAATGAGATCCTTGCCAGGTACTGTAATCTTGGTTGTAGATTTTTTCCCTTTCAATACTTTAAATATATCCTGCCATTCCCTTCTGGCCTGCAGAGTTTCTGCTGAAAGATCAGCTGTTAAGCATAAGGGGTTTCCCTTGTATGTTACTTGTTGCTTCTCCCTTGCTGCTTTTAATATTTTTTCTTTGTGTTATTCTTTGTTAGTTTGATTAGTATGTGTCTTGGTGTGTTTCTCCTTGGGTTTATTCTGTATGGGACTCTTTGCGCCTCTTGGACTTGATTGACTATTTCCTTTTCCATGTTGGGGAAATTTTCAACTATAATCTCTTCAAAAATTTTCTCATACCCTTTCTTTTTCTCTTCTTCTTCTGGGGTCCCTATACTTCGAATGTTGGTGCATTTGATATTGTCCCAGAGGTCTCCAAGTCTATCCTCAATTCTTTTCATTCTTTTTACTTTATTCTGCTCTTCAGAAGTTATGTCCACCATTTTATCTTTCAGCTCATTGATTTGTTCTTCTGCTTCAGATATTCTGCTATTGATTCCTTCTAGAGTATCTTTAATTTCAGTAATTGTATTGTTTGTCACTCTATGTTTACTCTTTAATTCTTCAAGTTCTTTGTTAATTGACTTTTGCATTTTCTCCATTTTGTTTTCAAGGTTCTTGATTATCTCCATCAGTATTCTGAATTCTTTTTCAGGCAGTCTGCCTGTTTCCTCTTCATTTAGTTGGACTTCTGTGTTTCGAGTTTGTTCCTTCATTTGTGCAGTATTTCTCTGCCTTTCCATTATTATTATTTTTTAACTTATTGTGTTTGAGGGCTCCTTTTCCCAGGCTTCAAGGTTGAATTATTTCTTCCTTTTGGTTTCTGCCCTCCTAAGGTTGATCCAGTGGTTTGCGTGAGCTTTGTATAGGGTGAGATTTGTGCTGGGTTTTTGTTTGTTTGTTTTTCCTCTCATGGGCAAGGCTGAGTGACGTGGTGATCCTGCCTGCTGCTGATTGGGTTTACATTTTTGTTTGTTGTTTAGGTGCACAGGGTGCTATTGGTGGTTGGGTGATGCCAGATCTTGTATTTAAGTGGTTTCCTTTGTGTGAATTCTCACTATTTGATACTCCCCAGGGTTAGTTCTATGTTTGTCTAGGGTCTTGGAGTCAATGCTCCCACTACAAAGGCTCAGGGCTTGATCTCTCTCCAAAGACCAGCCGAGGTCTAATCTACCAAGAGGAATTTCACCCAAAATGAAAGGGCCTTTACTTGAGTTCCAAAAGCCAGTGCACAAGAACACAACAGAGATCTCTGACTCGGTGGAAACTCAGTATTGCTTTCCACCTGGACAGGCCTCCTTGGATTGCAACAGATGTCTAGAGGGTCTGTCCTTCACAGTGGTCAGCAGGACTCTGCCATGACTTCTTAGTGAACCTTTAATGGTTAATGGTGATCATCACCTTTAAAAAATATTTTAACATCTATAAATCATAGTTAAGCTATTTTACCACTTTATTTTTCCAGAAATATGTTTCAAACAAGTAAATCTTCAGATGTCAGTATCTATCTTTTCCCATTTTAGGGAATTGGTGGGTTTGAGCTGTCTCTGACATCTATTTTCCAGGATTTCTCCAAGATTATTGATCCTGACCTTGTAATTACATCCAAGCATGATAGAAATAGTTTCTTCCTCAAAGCAGTACACTCAGGTTAACTTTAAACAAGATGAATGTTGTCCAGAGTTGAAAATCCCCAGTAAAGTTTCTGGGACATTTTCAATGCCTCTGGAAAAAATTTTAAAGCTTTTACTAATTTTTTTTTTTTTTTGGCTATGCCATGTGATCTTAGTACCCTGGCTAGGAATTGAACTTGTGTCCCCTTCAATGGGAGTTCAGAGTCTTAACCATTGGATCACCAGGGAAATCTCTTAAGTTTGTACTATTTTAACAAGCATCATTTATTTATGTTTAAACAACTTTAGTGAAGGAAAATTTGTGGATTATTAAATAACAACTGCATTACAGATATGTTTTCAAAAGATTCTTGGCTTTATATTCAGTGATCAAATTAAATAGCAGATTTATGATTGGATCCAAAATCATTAAAATCATGTGGTTTCTTCCAGACTAATAAATTATGTAGACTATCGTACATAAAAATGGTTTATAATGCACATATATATTCCTTAATGTGACTTTTGGTGAGAGAAAACTGCTATTTTTTCATAGATGGTTTTTCCTCAAAGATGATTCTTACCTACTTTCAGGTAAAAATTGCTAGATGAACTCTCATAATCTGTTTTAAATCAGACTGGCTACAACACTTCATTTTTGAAACATTCTCTGCAGGGGTCCCCCAAATCTCCTGAATAAGCTCTGTTTTCTTTTTCTTGGCATTTTACTTCATTAGTTAAAATGATAATATCTCCCTAAAGTATGAGTAATTACAATTGGTGTCATTTTGGTGAAGATTTGTGTCCTACTTTGTATCTAGGAGCATTATTCTGAATACATTTATTACACACCGATATTGTCCCTTCTAGGATTTCAAGGCATTTTTCCCTTTGCATATTTGCATACTAAAAAGTTTAATTATGAGAATAAAAAATTGTGTTATTACCTTTTGCAATAGCAGTGCAATTCTTTCCTTTGATAGAGTAAGAATAGTCGACAAACTCTTCCACCTCATCACTTTTTAAGAATCATTCCTAAAAAAAAATTAAAAAAAAAAAGAATTATTCCTGTGTATTCTTTTTGCTTCACTCAGGTTGTAATAGATGTGAGATGTAAATACACATGCAAAATCTGTGTCTATTTTTGACAGATTACCTTTTACAAAACGTACATGCTCAAAAATCATGTAGTACACTGGAACCTTAATGATATACTGATAAACTATATGCTTCTTTATATATTTAGATTTAGTTTCAGTAGATTTGAGGAAATGTGTCACATTGTTACAATTATGATCCTTGATAAAAAAAAAAAATCTACAGCAAATAGCATTAAGACGTCAAGATGTCTGTTAATGAGTATGTCACAAACAAGCAGTTGTTACACTGGTTACAGAATCCTGTTAAGTTTGGTGCCTGTTTGCTATTCTAAAATACACTTTCCACCATTCATGAGAGATATCCAGGCCAGTATTTCACAGGTATTCTTTAATTATTCTGTGTATGTCAATATTATTTTAATGTGAGAGCACCATTTTTTTGAAGTAATACATTGGAGTCCATGAATCCTAAGGTCATTGTTTTCTGTAGTATGCTTTACAAGATTATTTACTGTTTTGATTCTTTGTTTCACATGTTTAGGGAAACTGTCACCTACATTAGTTAGAAGAATAAAGATTGAAACTTGCTCTGGCACTTACTGTTCTCTATGGGGAGATTTTTCTTTTTCTTTCAATTTCATCCACTGACAGTGTCAGAACTTTGGGTCTATGCACTACGTGAGGGTTTCTCATCAGACATCCCCCCATCTCCTCTTAAATCTATCCCATTAAAACCCAGTCTCTAGGCAAATGACAGTCTTCATGCACCCTCAGGGCAAACACCTGCTCTAGAGTTTGACTGTCTCTATATAATAGAATTATTTTGCCATTTCTAGCTTTCTTAAACTTAGCTGTGCTGTTTAATAAAAAGAAACCATCTAAAAACACACGTAGAGAACATTTTAAAGTATTCTATACTATAAAGGATATCTCTGAACATCCATCCTATAATGATAGAAATCAAAGTTATTTTTGAATTAAAAAGATATTTTATCCATGACACATATGATCAACATTTTGAGTTAGCAGGGACAATCAACAATCTTGGGGCATGTGTTATCCTCTCATACGGAGCAATATCACTACAATATTGTTAACATTTGTGTTTAAGTATACTCTCAGATTATTAAATAAGCAGCTGAAAATATTAGCATCAAATATTATATATATCTAGATTTTCTGTGAAAATCTCCCATATCAGCTGAAAATAGCCCATGCAATTACATCATAAAGAAGACTGTGCAAAATGAACTAGAGGAAATAAACAGTCATGTGTTTTTGGAAGTAAATAAACAGTATCTATAAATCTAACTTCTTAATCATTGAAACCTTAGGAAACAAGCTTATGCATATGTCTTTGCATAAAACCTTGTATAATACTATTTTGTAACTATCCAAGTCACTAGTCTTCTTTTAATCAAAGATGATACTTGCTTAAAGTGTTGACTTCCAGAGGTATGATATTGTGTTACATAGAATGTATGCAGTGGTTAATGGCAGATTAGCATTCATTAAGTGTAGAAACTGGTGGATGAAAAAAACAAAAGACCTATGCTTGAGAAAGTTTTTTAGTCACTATTATATGGCTATAGTTTTCATGAGGAAAAAGACAATGATTAGCAAAGCATTGACTATTGATGAAACAGCTGCAGTCTGTTATGGTGAGGAAATGTATTTTTAAAGATATGTTCTTCATACAAACATTTGAAGTTTTGTAATTTGTTATAAACTCTGGTGAAAGTGCAAAAATATAGAAGGAAAATGAATGACATTATTCTTACTCATTTTATTGCAGTATAATATATACTTCATGCATAAATATATATACATAAAAGTACATGTAATATAAGCACACCTTTTGCTTAATTTTCACAAACTGGACACAGTTATGTAAGCAGCATGGAGATTAAGAAACAGAAAATTACTAGCCACCCCCCCCCAAAAATGACCAATTATTTTCCAGCTACCAACCTCCAAGAGAAATCTCTAATTTGACTTTTAATAGAAAAGGCTAGTAGAGAAGATACCTTCTTGAATAGAGATCTCTACAAGAAAATTAGAGATACCAAGGAAACATTTCATGCAAAGATAGGCACAATGAAGGACAGAAATGGTATGGACCTAATAGAAGCAGAACATATTAAGAAGAGGTGGCAAGAATACACAGAAGAACTATACAATACAGATCTTAATGACCCAGATAACCACGATGGTTTGATCCTTTACCTAGAGCCAGACAGCCCGGAGTGTGAAGTCAAGTGGGCTCCAGGAAGCATCACCATGAACAAAGCTAGTGGAGGTGATAGAATTCCAGCTGAGCCATTTCAAATTCTAAAAGATGATGCTGTTAAAGTTCTGCACTCATTATGTCAGCAAATTTGGAAAACTCAGCAGTGGCCACAGGATTAGAAAAGGTCAGTTTTCATTTCAATCCCAAAGAAGGGCAGTGCCAACTACCAGACAACTGCACTCATCTCACATGTACACAAAGTAATGCTCAAAATCCTTCAAGCTAGGCTTCAACAGTATGTGAACGGAGAAATTCCAGAAGTAGAAGCTGGATTTAGAAAAGGCAGAGGAACCAGAGATCAAATTGCCAACATCCGTTGGATCGTGGAAAAAGCTAGAGAATTCCAGAAAAACATCTACTTCTGTTTCATTGACTGCACAAAAGCCTTTGACTGTGTAGTTCACAACAAACTATGGGAAATTCTTAAAAAGATGGGAATATTAGACCACATCACCTGCCTCCCGAGAAACCTGTATGTAGGTCAAGAAGCAACAGTTAGAAATGAACATGGAACAGACTGGTTCCAAATTGGGAAAGCAGTATGTCAAGGCTGTATATTGTAACCCTACTTATTTAAATCATATGCAGAGTACCTCATGCGAAATGCCAGGCTGGATGCAGCACAAGCTGGAGTAAAGACTGTGGGAAGAAATATCAATAACCTTAGATATGCAGATGGCATCACTCTTAAGGCAGAAAGTGAAGAGGAATTAAAAAGCCTCTTGATAAAGGTGAAAGAAAATCGTGAGTTTCAAGTGAGTTAAACTCAACGTTCAAAAAATGCAGATCATGGCATCCAGTCCCATCACTTCATAACAACTAGATGGGGAAATACTGGAAATAGTGACAGACTTTATTTTCTCAGACTCCAAAATCATTGTGGATGGTGACTGCAAACATAAAATTAAAAGACTCTCCTTGGAAGAAAAGCAATGACAAACCTAGACAGCATATTAAAAAGCAGAGATATTTGCTGACAAAGGTTCATCTAGTCAAATCTATGGTTTTTCTAGTAGTCATGTATGAATGTGAGAGCTGGACAATAAAAAAAGGGTGAGCACAGAAAAACTGATGCCTTGGAACTGTGGTGTTGGAAAAGACTCTTGAGAGTCCCTTGGACAGCCAGGAGATCAAACCAGTCAATCCTAAAGGAAATCAACCATGAATATTCATTGGAAGGACTGATGCTGAAGCTGAAGCGCCAATACTGTGGCCACCTGATATGAAGAACCAACTCATTGAAAAAGACTGTGATTGCTGGGAAAGATTGAAGGCAGAAGGAGAAGGGATTGACAGAGGATGAAATGGTTGGATGGCATCACCGACTCAAAGGATATGAGTTTGAGCAAACTCCGGGAGATGGTAAAGGACAGGGAAGTCTGATGTACTGCCATTCATGGGGTTGCAAAAAGTCAGACATGACTGAGTGACTGAGCAAAAAGAATAGGCTAGCATTGCCTATTTTGGTGTATGTGCTAAGTTGATTCAGTCCTCTCTGACTCTGCAACCCTTAGACTGCAGCCCACAAGGCTCTTCTGTCCATGGGATTCTCCAGGCAAGAATACTAGAGTGGTTTGCCATTTCCTCCTCCAGAGTATCTTCTTGATTCAGAGATCAAACCCATGTCTCAAGTCTCCTGCATTGCCAGGCAGGTTCTTTACCACTAGTGCCACCTGGGAAGCTACCTAGTTTGGTATTTTATATTAAATTAATCATAAAGTATGAACTCTATTTTGCTCTGAATTATTTTCTTCAACAATATTATTAATTTGAGACATTTCCCCATATTATTCAGTTTTGTTGTACATTGTTCATTTTCATTGCTATATAGTATTCCACCATGTAAAAATACCACACTTTACCCATTCTACTCTTTACGAACATTTGAATGGTTTCCAGACTGGGGGCTTTTGTGAATAATGCTGCTATAAACATCCCAGTACATAACTTTTGGTAAGCAAATACAAATCTTTCTTTTGGGTATATACCTGGAGTGAAACAGATTTCCAAATTGATCATACCAATTTCCATTCCACCACCAAGTATTCTACATCAATATCATAACTTGGTATTTTTAATCTTTTCTATTTTAATGCCTATTAACATTCACATTTAGATTTGCAATCCACCTAGACTTGATATTTGGATATAGTATGAGGTAGGATTGAGATACATTGAACATTTTATGGATTTCTAATAGAACAAACCATTTATTGAAAAGACCATTTCCCCCCTCCCCCCAATTCACATAATTGTCGCCTTTGTCATAGTATATTTGTGTGCCTATAAAGTATGTGGCTACATAACTGAACACAGTTATGTAAGCAGCACCCAGATTAAGAAACAGAAAATTATCTGCTGGCTCAGCAGTAGAGAATCTGCCTGTAATGCAGGAAATGTGACTTCAACCCCTGGTTTAGGAAGATCCCCTGGAGAAGGAAATGGCAACCCACTCCAGTATTCTTGCCTGGAAAATCCCATGGACAGAGGAGCCCGGCAGGCTATAGTCCATGGGGTTGCAAAAGAGTCAGATACAATTAAAAAACAGCAGCAAAAACAGTATAGTATGTATGTATGCAACATAGCACATATGTGTGTCCCTTACTGAACTCTCTATCCTATTTCGTCATTCATTTTGTCTACCATCGGACTAATACTAATTACTATATTCTTAATTTCTGGCCTCTGTCCCCTTTTGTCCCTTGCTATTGGATGATCTTTTGAAAATTTCAGAAATATGTTCTTTAATAAATGAAAATGGAGATTGTCCAAAATTATAACTTTTAGAGAAGTCTTAATTAAGGATTACTCATAAGTATTGTGCCTAAAACTAACCTGCTGCCTTCATTCCCACATTCACCCTACTATACTCAGTTTTATGATATAAGAGCTATGATTCTGCAATTTATATTCACCATTTGTCAGCTGATTCACTGTTAAATTCAAAGAATGGAGTTGAAGGCGGACGGGCTATTAAAGAGAGACTGGAAAACAAGAGAAGGGTAAAGGGGACTTGAACATTCCTGTTTTCTTTGCTGTTTCATGCCATGGGAATAGCGCCTCACCATGACAGCAGTTATTCCTTCTAGTATCCAACTACTTTTTGGCACTTCCAGATCGCAGTATTTTTTTCACAGAAATCATTTAGCTCTGACTCAACAGCAGCTGCTCACCAGAACTCCAAATCAGTTCTGAGAGCCCTTTCTCCAAGCTTCTAGATTCTAATAACCTAGCTCTTCCCTTCTTTCTTAGAAATGGCAGCTACTTCCTGCATTTATTACATCTGTGTTATCTCAATGTTACCTTTTTGCCCACTAAGTCCTCCAATACCTGTGCATCAACCTCCCATAATGAATTATAAATATTGAAATCCTTACTGTGATTCTGTTTTTCTGACAGGACTTGAATACAAGTATAGGTATCCCATGATATAAAACATAATTGATAGCTGGGCTATAGTTTTTTAAGTTTAGCTGTCTTATGTTAAACCTTTATTGCCCATCTCCACAATATTATAAATTGTATTCTAATACTGAAAATAAAATGGCATACTATGGAATATAAAATTAATCATGAATATAATTTAAATAAATCGAGCACAGAGAAAGTATTAATAATAAAAAATATTGCTTAATATAATCCTTTTGGAAAGAACAGCTTGCATAGTAAATGTCCTTAATTGGCTTGGTTGCCAAATGTCTGATCCTGATATTACATATCGGCATAGTTATCGTGTTTGGTTTGTTTGGATTAAGGTTGTAGGAAGCAGAAGTAAAGCAGTATGCCAGGACTGACCTACACTGCTGAATAATAACTTAAAAGAAACTGACTTTATTCATAGGTAGACTTGAAGATCAACTTTTAAGTACGAATGGAAAAGCAGGAACATGTCAGTCTTAAAATCTTCAATTGTATCCACTCTCAAAGCTTCATCATTAGAAATGAATGCTTCTGTTTTAAAGTGTTACCCCTGTTCAATGACACATGATCTTGTGATGAGAAAATAGTTTCGTGAGCAGAAATAGTTATTTAATCTCACTGGACTCAGTTTCTCATCCATAAGACAAGGATATTTGGTACTTATAGAGCTGTTTTACGGATTAAATTGGAAAATTGAAAAAGTGCTCTGTATAGTAGTTTATAGACATGAAATACTCATTAAATCTCAGATACTATGATAGCTATGATTTTCAGCCATTAACTCCTTAAGTATAAGATCTGACTTCAACTTAAGAATTACCAGGGCAAATATTCTGATCATTAGAGCACAAGTAAGGGGATAGCTCAGCTGGTAAAGAATCTGCCTGCAATGCAGGAGACCCCAGTTCGATTCCTGGGTCAGGAAGATCCCCTGGAGAAGGGATAGGCTACCCACTCCAGTATTCTTGGGCTTCCCTTGTGGCTCAGCTGGTAAAGATTCCACCTGCAATGTGGGAGGCCTGGGTTCAATCCCTGGATTGGGAAGATCCCCTGGGAAAGGGAAAGGTTCCCCATCCAGTATTCTGGCCTGGAGAATTCCATGGACTACAGTCCATGGGGTTGCAAAGAGTCAGACACGACTGGACGACTTTCACAAGTGATGGGACCTTACAGATGGGATTGCACTGTTTAAACTTCTTCAAATCACTGCTGTGGATGAGTGAGGAGGTCCTCAGAGAGGATCAGATGAAGGTTTGGATGAGGCTGTATAGGTTAACAGCAACCTATTTGTGAAGGTTCCTGTTGGTAAGTCTGCAGTTTTCCTGTAGGTAATGAGGAACTTGTGACAAATTTAGATCAGTGTATATGAGCAAATTGACACTTTAGAAATATCACTCTGATAGTTCTATGAATGATACTATAACAAGGTTTGAGAATAAGGCCTGACTATTACATAACTTATAGGAATCTATTAACATGTAAAATTGAAATTACAAGATAGATTGAACCAAGAAGTTACACTTAGGGCTTATTCATAACAAAACTGGAAAGTAGAAAGTGCTGAATAAATTTCTTTAATGAATTTTATATTTTTTATTATTTTCAGAGCTTTATGCCATTTGCAAATCCAATAACATGCTATTCCATAGTCTAGGAGTTATGTAAAAATGTTTCTGGATACTCTAAACTCATTTCGATTTCCCTAAACCTTGCCATTTTGTGTCCTAGGCTCCTTTTCAATTATAGTACAGTAAATTCTCAAAGATATCATTTTCACATCATTTTAGTTCAAGTAACAATTCTTAAAAATAAATTGAGGCACTAAAATATCTTATAAATTTCAAATAAAAATATTATATTACATAAAATAGTTTTCAAACTAAACGCTTGTTTTATACTACAATTTTTAAAACTTGAAAAATATACTGTGTTTTATTTATTCATTAGAGTACTATCTAACTTGGTTACCTTAGAAAGTTATTTAGATTTTCTGATTTTCATTTTCCTGAAATATAAAAAGAGGGAAATCAACACTCTTTTACCTAATCATAGCAAACAGCCATAATCAAGCTATATGACTTGGGTCATATTTTAATCATCTCTGTATCCTAAGTAACAAATTATGTGGAATATAATCATACACAGATGAAAAAGCAGCTTACTGAATGGGAACAGATATCTGCAAACGATATTCTGATATGTGGTTAATGTCCAAAATACATAGATAACTCAAATAACTTAATATAAAATAATCCAATTAAAAAATGAGCAGAGGATCTGCATAAGCAGGTTTCCAAAGAAGACATACAGATGGCCAGCAGACACATGAAAAATGCTCAACATCAGTAATAGTCAGGGAAATGCAACTCAAAACCACAGTGAGATATCATCTCTCATCTGACAGAATGGCTATCATCAAAAATACAAGAGATAGCAAGTGTCATTGAGGATGTAGAGAAAAGGGAACACTAGCACACTATTGATGGAAAAGCAAATTAGTGTAGCCACGATGGAAAACAGTATGGAAGTTGCTCAAAAAAATGAAAAAACAACCTACCATACAATCCACCAACTCTACTCCTAAATGTTTATCTAAAGAAAATGAAAACTCCAGTTGGAAAACAGACACGCATCCCACTATTCATAGCAGCATTATTTACATTGGTCAGATATAGATGTTCTAATATGTTCATCAACATATGAATGGATAATTAAGATATGATATATATATATATATTTACACACACACACATATATATATATACATACACACACATATATACTTACACATACACACATACATACACACAATGGAATATTATCCAATCATTCTTGCTATTTGCTTCAACATGGATGGACCTGGAGGGTATTATGCTTAGTGAAATGTCAGACAAAGACAAATACTGTGTATTTTCATTTGTATGTGGAATCTAAAACAGAACAAAAGAGCCAATGTGACAAAACAGAAACAGAATCACAAAGAACAATCTAGTAATTGCCAGAGAGATAGAGAGGTGGAGGAAGAAGCAAAATAAGTGAAGGGGATTATGAGGTACAAACTATCAGTTATAAAATAAATAAGTCACAGGATGTAATATAGAGCATAAGAAATACAGCCAATAATAGCAATGTATTGAGAGATTATTGGAGAAGGAAATGGGAACCCACTCCAGTATTCTTACCTGGGAAATCTCATGGACAGAGGAGCCTGGTGGGCTACAGTCCTTGGGGTCGCAAGAGTTGGACACGACTTAGCAACTCAACAACAACACTGAGAGATTATAGAGTATAGGTAACTGAAATAAATGATAGCAAACTCAAAAGAAATGAGAGGTAGTTGTGAGGTAGTTGCAATACCCATAGAGTGGCACAGTGTTATTTGAAAGTTGACATAGATTAGTAGTAAAAGTGTATTGTAAATTTTACAGAAACCACTAATAATTTTAATGAGAAGTGTAATTCATATGCTAAAGAACAAAACCCTAAAAATCATAAAGTCAAACTATAAAATTGTTCAATTAAAGCCAGATAAGGCAGAAAAAACAGAGGTGAAAAAATGAAAAATAAATAGAATGGATAGAAAATAAATACAAGTATGCTAGATACTGATCCAACTATATTAATAATTTTAACTGTGAACGCTTTAAATAAATTAAAAAGACAAATATTATGGGAATTCATTAAAAAACAATATTTAACTACAGGCTTTCTGTAAGAAATATACTTTAAATATAAAAACACATATAGGTTAAAAGTGAAAAGATGAATGAAATCATACCTTTTTAATACTAACCAAAAGAAACTGGAGTAATTATTAATAATTTTGGACCAAGCTGACTTCATAGGAAGAATGATTATTAAGGATAAAAAAGGAACACACACAGTCTTAAAGGGATGTAAATCTCCAAGACTATGCAACAATCCTAAATGTGTAAGCACCTAACAATAGAGTGCCAAACTAGATGAAGCAAAAGACAATAGAACTGAAAGAAAAGATGGAAAAATCCGGTATTATAATTGAAGACTTCAACACCCCTCCATAATTAATTGATACATCAAATTGGCACAAAATCAGTAAAGACATAGATGACCAAACAGCAGTATCTATCAACTTGATCTTAATAACATTCATTGAATACTCCATTCAACAACAGTAGAATACACATTTTTCTTAATCTCACATGGGACATTCAAGATAAACCACATATTGGGCCATGAAACACACTTTAACAAATTTAAAGGAAAACAAATCATACAGAGTATGTTATGAGATCACAATAGAATAAAGTTAGAAATCAATAACAGAAAGTTAGCTGGATAATATACAATTATTTGGTAGCTAACACACACACACACACACACACACACACATACATAGAGACAGACACACTTATAAGTAATCCATGGATCAAAGAGGAAATCTCAAGATAAATTTTTTAAAAATGTTTTGATCAAAATGAAAACACAACTATTCAAAATTTGTCAGTTCCCGCAAAAGCAGAGCTTACAAGAAGTTATAAAATTAATGTATATATGTGAATGTATACCATTCTAAGAAATGAGACAAGAAAGAGCAATTTAAGTGTAAAGTAAGAAGAAGCAAAGATATAATAATAATTATAGCAGAAACCCACAAAATTGAAAATAGAAACAATAGAGAAAATCATTATAAGTAAAAGTTGGGTTTTGGAAAAGATCAATAGAATTGATAGACCTTTAGCCAGGCTAAGATTATAAAAAGGAAAGATACAAATTATTAATATGAGAAATGAAGATAGGTCGTCATGACACATCTCATAAGCATGAAAAGCATATTCATGAGGAATATATCATTTTATTATGCTTTCCTTTACTGAGCTTCACAGACACTGTTTTCACAAATTGAAGGCTTATGGCAACGTGTATCAAAAATATTTATTGGTGCCAGCTATTCAACTGCACTTGCTTACTTGCTGTCTCTGTGTCACATTTTTGGTAATTCTTGCAATATTTCAAACCATCCCCCAGGAAAAAGATTACTACTTGTAGAAGGCTCAGTGATGGTTAGCATATTTGATTAACAAAGTATTTTTTTTAACTAAGGTATGTACATTTAAAATATATATATAATGCTATTGCACACCTAACAGACTATAGTATGGCGTAAACGCTAACTTTCACATGTATTGGGAAATCAAAAAAATTCATGTGATGTGCTTTATTGAGAAATTTGTTTTATTGCAGTGGTCTGGAACCAAACCTGGAATCTCTGAGGGATGTCTGTTAAGGAATACTATGAACAACTCTATGCCCACAAATTTGATAACTTAGATGAAATAGCCCAAATCCTTGAAAGACACAAATCATCAAAATTCATACAAGGAGAGACTGATAATCTGAAGAGTCCTATATCACATACAGAAATTGAATCATTAATTAATAACCTTCTAAAAATAAAGCAACAGGTTCAAATAGTTTCACTGATTAATTCCACCAAACATTAAGGAAGAGATGATGGCAATGCTCCAAATCTCTTCCAGAAAGAAGCCTTCTCAGCCCTTTTGTTTGTTTTTTTTGGCCCCACGGGATGTGGGATCTTAGTTCCCCAACCAGGGATAGAACCAGTGTCCCCTGCACTGGAAGCCTGGAGTCTTAACCACTGGACTGTCAGGAAAATACCACAACTCATTTTTTAAGACCAGTATTACCTTATTACCCAAATCAGAAAAAGATAGTACAAGAAATATAATCTTCAGACCTCATGAATCTCTCATGAACATAGATGTGAAAATCCTCAACAAAATATTAGGAAATTGAATCCAATAATATCTGAAAATAATCATATCCCAAAATCAAGTGGGGTTTATTCCAGGGATCAAAGCTGGTTTGCCATTTGAAAATCAACCAATATCCACCACATCAAGAGGTTAAAGAAGAAAAATTTTTTAAAAAATCAAAAAAAAAGAAGAAAAATCATTTGGTCATATAAATTGGTGTAGAAAAAGCTTTTGATAGAATCCAAGACCCATTCATGCTGAAAATGTCCAAGAAACTGGGAATAGAGGAGACAAGGCTCCAAAGACGCCCCCGGTTGAGCAGCCTGAGGCCCACAGGTCTAAAACCAAGGGAGACTGGCTCCAGGCCAAGGAGCAGGAAATCAAGACCCTGTCCAAGGTAGAAGAGACCAAGAAATAAAGCTCCCCTTTTCCTGCGTGAGCATCGTAGCCTCAGCAATTACACAGATAAATCAACAAAATGAACCCTATCTACCTGCAATAAACAAATGAATTTAAGTAAATCTGAATAACATGTGGACTTTAGTAAATAATATATTTATTGTACCAAATATACCATACTAATGTTACGTGTTTTTAAAGGGAGAAAATGGCAAATGGCTGTGAGATATATGGAGACTCTCAGTACCATATTCACAAATACAAAGTTTAGAGGTAGTTTACTGTCTGCACGCTCAGTCGCTAAGTTGTGTTCAACTGTTTGTGACCCCATGGACTGGAGCCTGCCAAGCTGCTCTGTCCATGGTATTTCCCAGGCAAGAATACTGGAGTGGGTTGCCATTTCCTTCTCCAAGGGATAAAAACTATTATAGGTTGAGTTTGTGAACTGGAGTTTTGGTATTTAAAAGCCTGTAATATTCTACAAATCATTTCAATTAATCTGTTCCTTTTGTTGTATTTTCCTTACCTATTTGGAGTAATACTGAATGATTGCTTCAAAAACGTGATTATCATTTCTATTTCCATATTACTAATTAAAATTACTTTATTTGATTGTGCACAGAATACAATATTGTAGTCATTCAAATAATTTGCTATTGCTATAATACACAAACATGCACACATGTTTATGCCCATTTTTCTCTAGCTTATTATGGTCAATATCAGTCCATCTTTTTGAGGTTTATTTTTCTAAGTCTATTCTAGCACAGTGGTATAGTAAAGAGAAAATTAAACTTGGTGTCAGAAGAATGGGGTCTGAGAGTTGGATTTGCCACTCACTAACTCTATGACATCTGCAATTTGCGTAATCCTATGAGCCTCATATTATTCAAATATAAAATGAGAAGATTAAAGTAGAAGATTTCCAAGGTCCCCTTCTAGATCTGATATTCCATCAGTTGATAATTCTAATATATTTAATAACTATAGATTTATTTGTTACATTTAACTACTTTATCATATATTTATAAAGATGGGATAAGAAAGAAAGAGAGCTTGAAAATAGGTGCCCTTTTTGATGCACCTTGTCCTGAACAATATGTCATTTAATTGTTACTCCTTTCTACTGTTCACAAAAATGTGATAAAGACATTAATTTCCTGAAGGACTCAGTGTTTGTTGACAGACACCAGAACAATAGGGAGAATGTATACATAAGAAGTTGGTAAAGGAAAGAAACTTAAAAGGGAGATTTGAATTGATACTGATCTATTCAAGTGAAGTACAGGGTCAGCAGTTCAAACAAGGCGTTCAGATACCGGAGGAGAGACTTCTTTCAGCAAGCCAAGACAATACATAAGAAGAAATAGATGATGGAACCTATCTCAGGCGTTAGTGGATTCAGGGAAAGACATAAAAATAGAATCCAGAGCAGCAGCTACTTCAGAGTTCCAGTAACTGAGGAAATTAGAACAAACCAGTCTGAAAATGTTATTCATTAGAAGTCAGTCCTGTACATTATGTAAAACTAGATTCCAAGTGCAGCTAAGGACCTAGAATTTATCTATCCTAGAATTTATTTTTATATCTTCCAAAATCCTGAAATTCACCATATTCTATGTATATTATTAAGCCAGGATGATGCCCTACTATGGAAGATCTCACACACACACACATTTCCACACATAGAAAGAGTCTGTAGTGCCAAGGTCACAGTTTAATTATATTTATTCACCTGGGTGGAGGTGGCAGAAATGATGAAAGCCAAACAGAACTTTTCCCTGAAGCAGTGATTATTTTGCAGTTAGGAAGTGGAATAGAAACCTTGTCTAATATTCTTACTTAGGGACCCATAATTTGAGCACACACCATTACCAGGATCCATTTCCTTGACTTTATAGGAATATATAGTCCACATTATTAAGTTATTGTCTCCTTTATAGATTTCTAAAATGAGATGACTCAGATGTTACAGGCATAACAACCTACATAACAACATGGGCCATCATTTGTGCTGTTCTTTTCTTCACAATAGGGACATATTAGCAGTTGTGTAACATTTAACCTCCAACTTCTAAAGTATTATTGAATAACACTTCCCATTTCACAGAAAATGTGATTTCAAGCATCCAACAGTGGACACTTCCTTGACTCTTTATTTTCACAGAACCTACACTAAGTCGATCTCCAAATATGTTTATATGGTATTCACTACATCAACAAATTTGCTTTAACACCAATGCTTCCATATTTGTGAACACTGTACTTAGCAGACAGAAGTACTTCATACTTTTAACTATGTAATGATTCCTGATGCTACTGGAAAATACTGTATGAAGCATATAGGAACTTATAGCAATGTGAACACTTATTACACATACATCTAAGTAGTGTGTGATTCACATCCCTTAGTCCTCCAGCCTCTGGATTCACACTTTCTTTAATATTCAAATACAGCACCTTCATCATAATACTACTCCTTATGTCTCTAAATTTGCTTAGGTGACCTGGGAAGTGGAAGGCTGATGCTTTTCCTGGGTACATCATATCCTCCTATCCCTGTTTCTTCATTCCCTACATTCAGTCTCAACCAAACAATGCTTATCTAGTGTTTTAAATATATCAGGTTTATACTGAAGGTTTGGAATAATACAGTGGGATGATAGCACAGCAGAAAACAAAAAGGAAATGAAAATAGAAAGGCTATGTGTAAACATATAGCTATGTTTACATATAGCTATGCTTCTGTACAGCAGAAACAAATACAACATTGTAAAGCAACTATACTCCAGTAAAAATAACTCAAGAGAAAGGAATGAGAGATGAAAATAAAACACCTTTTCCTTAAAAAATAAGATAGCTACACAAAATTTCAAAAGAAAACTTAAAATTCAGTATTAAATATCACTGTCCTAAATTTTTACTGGACTTTCCCTACCACCAAGAGCTTCTTGGTGGCTCTATCCCTTCCTTAGGCTATCACCTTTTCAGGTTTCTTTCTCTCTTTCGAGACTTGTTTCCCTCACTTTCATCTCCACCCTGGTGTCCTTTTGCCCTTTCTTTCAAGCTACATGCATGAACCGACAATCTTTTTTACGCTCTTAGGTAGCACTATAAAGTTGACTCTCAGTGCTCTGGATTCTACCTTTTTCAACCAAAAAGGCTCCTCAAAGTACATTGCAGTTATTTTGTCCTGAAAAAAAAAACAAACAAAGGTGATATTCACCATTAAGGAGATTGTTGACTTTCCTCTAGAATGCAGGAGAAAAGTAGACATTTTGCTTTTAAAATAGCACTTTTCCCATCTGACTACATATAAAGGGAGCCTTTATGGCCCAGGAATTCACAGGTGTACCACAATGCCCCCATTTCCATGGGTATGGTATGTCAGACCATTTATCTAGCTTACAAGATTGTAAGGAGTTTCATCCTTAGTGTTCAGTCTCTCCAATTCCTATGAACACCAGTAGTCCCATGTCTTATTGCTCACTAAAGGCCCGTTTTCTTCTCCCTGCTGCCCTAGTCATCTACCGTTTCACACCGTTTCTAAAGGATTGCCTTCCACCTTATTCCCTCAGGAACTTCTTGGCTGAGTGGTGATTTTCAATAGGATGGTGTTATCAAGAAAAAGCACATTTAGAAAAAAAGAGTCAAAAGATTGTATATATAACTTTGAATGCTTCAAACTGTACATAATGAAAAGACGATATACATGAATGTCCCCAAGAAGGAAAAAGAAAGTTTAAACAAAGTACAGTTATACCTCACTTCATGTAGTGATTGTGTTTCTGAACAACTACATGTGAATTTAATTTCTATAAATTAAATCATATGTGGTAACTCAAGAATAAAGCATTACTTAAATGGGACTTTGTAATAAATTCCTTTAAAAAGCGAGCTTTTATTGAAGTACTGACTTGTTTCTATCTGAATATTATAAACTTGGTTATACTTGATTAATATAATAGTCCTGTTGGGAAATTTAACAGACAAACAAGCTTCCTTTGTGAAAGAGGGCTCAGTTCAGCTCAGTCACTCATCCATGTCTGACTCTTTGCAACCCCGTGGGCTGCAGCACACCAGGCTTCCCTGTCCATTCCATCTCCTGGAGCTTGCTCAAACTCATGTCCATCAAGTTGGTGATGCCATCCAACCATCTCACCCTCTGTTGTTCCCTTCTCCTCCTGCCTTCAGTCTTTCCCATTACTTTGTCGGCAAAGTAATGTCTCTTCTTTTTAATATGCTGTCTAGGCTTAGAAAGAGGACTATGCTTTGTCAAAAGGCCTCTACCTTGTAATGTAGATGAAGCTTACTTGAATTCATTCTGTTCCACAAATGAAAAGGAGAAGAGGGTGAAAATTCTCTGAGAAAGATTTCTTTATTGATTCCCCAGTCTTAATTGATTAGTTTACAGATGGAACTAAATTCAAGAAGAAATTTGATTTATACTTTATTAGTATGATACATCAAAAACATAATGTATAGGTTTTAAGTGTTCAGATTTATGTTTTCCCAATTATAGTCACCCATGTCATGAGTATATCTTACTTTGAAACCTCCAGAACAATAGATCTCCCTTAAAACATATTATTTCACACTTTTGATTATCATTGAGGGCAGTAGTAATTGTGGTTAAGATAAGAGTTTGAATCCTAATTCTAACATTACAAATTATATGATCTTGGAAAAGTTGTTAATGATTTTCTGTATTTCTGTATATGTCATAAAGTACTAATGATAAGGCAAAAATTAAATGAGCTAATACCTAAAGGGTTCCACTCAATGTCCTAGACATAAATATTTGATAGCTATTTGCTATAAGTGCTCTTACTGCTTGTAAAAACCATAATATAAATGCTAAGTTAGAAATGTTCAATACTTAGACAGACATGCTTTGTGTTGACCAATAGTAAAATATTCATTCATTGAGTATATTTCGAATCCACTACATTTCCTGTGTACTTTATGCTACTATATATCATGACTTATAGTAAAACTCAGCCACCTTGGCAGTTGACACTGAGATAAAGGCAGACTTTCAGAAATTTCGCTCTTCTGAAAAGGTAATGGACAGAAGAGATTAAAATGAATAAAGTACACTGTGTCCAATGTATATAGAAAGAAATACCTTGTGTCATGATGAAGCACAGTTTGAAGCAGTTAAGAGTCACAGTAAACTCTGAATGCCAGGACTTGGCTTACTTGAGCAATTTTGGCTTGGCAGACTTGACTTGTGTAATGTTATTTCCCCCAACTAAATACCTAAGGCTTTAGACTCCTTGAATGTAGAATTCTGGAACACCGGAATAAATTTCACTGATTCTCTATTAAAAAATCAATATTATATTATTGTTTTTATGAAATGATTCAACAACAGGGAATGGAGGACAGATTAAAGGAAACGATAAGTTTAATTCTACTATCAAATCCTCTCCATTTAATCTTTAGAAAATCTAATAATAAAGTTAGTGGTTAAAATTTAAAAATTTTGAGTCATTTTCTTTCAGTTTAAAGTATTATATCTGAGACTCTAGTACAGCAAATGCTATTTTTACCACTTTTACAGTATGAATTTTAGTGGACTTTATTACAGCCATTCAAATAAAAAGCTGTCAGGATAGATAAAAGGATGTAGATCTGGGTTTTAAGGGCCTTTAATTAGATTTAAAGGTCAGCATTGCAGAAAAAAAACAACGTATATAAATAAAGCATAAACTTCTATGAGAGAATATGCTAATATTTCATGTAAAGTACTTGTCAGACTGATCATGGCACCTATTCCCAAGAGTCAACTACTTTCTGTGATGTAACTTTGACATGGTAGTCCCTGGTTAATTTGTTTTTCAAGTACATGGTGTTTGCTTGTTTTTACAAATGGTAGAGTTTTACTTGTAGATCATCCAGTTACACTACATGATGCTTTCTCTCAAAATAAGCACTTTGGCTAGGAATCTTGAGTTCACTATTGTCTTTGTTTTCTTTCTGATACACAGTTAAATATTGATGGGATTTTTAAAAGACAAATGTTTCGTGTATTATAAATTACTCTTTACTACACTTTAATTAGTATACTCCTAGAGATGCTCAATTATAATAGCTGTTAATATTTCTGAAACTTAAATTGAGATTCTACACTGTTAGTGAGCAAACTCATTAAAGACATGAAAGGATGACAAGATGAAAAAGGATTTACATTTGTAGAATCTCCTGTAAAATTATTAGAAGTGACAGGTTCCATTTTTTGATGCTGAAATCAAGGTTGCATGTCTAAACCATAGTGACACCATGGTTACATTTTGCATAGCTGAGAACTAATAGGAAATTAATAGAGTGTAATACAGGCCTATTGAATTTGGTATAACGGTGCTGCTTTGATGCGCAAGAACAGAAGGCATAATTTCAATCTTTGTTTAGTGTCTTGGACAGCCAACCTCAGTAGCATCTAAGTATGGTCAGGATTAAAAATGTGATGGATAGTACCACAGCACCTTCTTGACAGCTTTTCTGTTCAAATACAAATTTCTGTCACAGCCCCAGAAAGTTTGAAGGAGAATTCGGAGATGAAATATCGTAGCTGCAACAAGCCCACTGTGAAGCTATTATGTTTTGAAAGGAAAAATAATTACAAATTGTACATCTCCTAGGCACATATCTGTATTAATAATTCAGAGTAATAAATACACTGGAGTATACTAATGAAATGTTATTGAACATTAAAGTTTTGGAAACAATAGGGTTATGAATCTGTCAAGAAAATGTCAATGCATATGTCTGTGTTCAGATTTCTGTACCTGTTTTAGGCAAATAAATATTTGGGAGAGTTGTGAAAAACCATGATTTATTCCACCTTTCATACTGCCTCTTCAGTACATTTTTTAAAAGAAATTGAGGTACTTCTAAGCTGTTTAAAATCTAAATGATCAATACATCCACCCCCCCATGAAAATTTTATGTTCATCTACCAAAATCATTTTTAACTGCATGAAAGATTATCTTTCTAGGAAGTGTGGTTTTCATGAGGTATTATAGCAAATATTTTTCCTTTAAATCAAATATTTTTCCTTTAAAAAAATTGAAGGGATCCTCCTGAAAATAAACATTAAATAACCTACAACCTCAAATCTCACATTTATTTCATAATAGAAATACATTCTGCAACAACTTCCAATTTTTCTATTGTGATGTATGTCTTCCTCTATTGTTTCCCCAAGTAAATTTGTTTTCATAGCAATAAATCAAAAGTGTTAGTGTTAGGAGTTTTCAGCACCCTAGAATATTAAGTTCTACTCTGTCTTGAAGAAGGAAATGAGCAGAGTTCAACTGAAATGAGCATAAAATCATTTACAGAATTCTTTTGTGAACCAAGAATAACCTGCCATCCTTCCTGACAAATTGTCTTTGAGTCTGGGAACTAAGCATTGCACAAGGACATTGCATACTACAGATCATTGGTTTATCAAGCACTGTAATCTATTTTTGATAATTTTTGCAATGAACATTTTCACTGTAATGAAATAGTGGTCCCCTATGTCAGAGCTAACACATAATTAAGATTAATCATTCAATTAACGTGTAATGCTTACTGCGGTTAATATAGAAATATGAGTCAAGGTATCTTACACTGGCCTAAAATTTTCTCATAGAAATATTACTCATAAAGATAATAATTTGTACTTGAAAGAAAGTCAGACAGAAAATTTGAAGGCTAAATAATGGGAAACTGTTTTGCTTGTTGCTCAATGTATTCTCAATATTTTTGTGTTGGTTTCTAGGGGTACTTGAGCATTTATTTACTCAGTATTCAGATTATATTTATTAAATATCTATGTATGAATGGTACTAGGCTGAGGTTTTGAATATGAATATGGCACAGACTCTTCCATGAAAAAGCATAGAAAGGAAAAGTATATAGAGTGTACCAATAACCATAATCTAATATGTAATATGATAAGTGTCAAGGAAGCTATTTTAAAAGCTCTATGAGTGTTTAAAAGGAGAAAAGATTACCAAAAAAGCTTTCATGGAAAAGATGGGCCTAGAAGTATGGCTAGACTATGGACAGGCATGCTTCATCCAGGAGGAGCTCATGCTATTGAGAGAAAGAATGTGAATTACGTCACAGAGGCAAGCAAGTTCTCATCATGGTCATGGTGCAATGAGAATTCCAAGTCCTTAAAGAGTAGAAGTGAAGGAGCTGAAGAAATGCTTGTGGGAAAAGTAGGTTGGACACATTTACAGAATTTTTCTGAGTGTAATACTGGTAAGTTTATGCATACTAATAGGGATTGGAGAACCATTAATGCTTTCTTAATATTTTTATTTTATCTCTGTTACTTTGAAAATGATGAAAGTTCCTCTTGAAACTGTTTCTTCACCATTACATGCTGTTTTCTTCTTAGCTCTCTGTCTGTTCTTTCTTAGAATTCACAGTCTTTTCCCTATTCACCCCTTAAATGTTGTTTCTTCATATTCTTCCTGGAGCATCTCACCTATTCCTTTATGTATAATTACCACCTCTATCTTTAGAATTTCACAGTATCCGTTTCCAACCCAATGTTCTCCTGAGTTTTATATCTGAAAATTCCATAGTCACTTCACTTGTCCATCTCTCTTACTAGACTATGAGCCCTTTGAGTCTTATACACTTTTTATCCTCATTGTCTAGGTAGCCTAATACTTGACAGATGTTCAAGACACATTTTTGAAGGCAGGAATGAATGAATTCAGGAATGAATAGTAGCACTGTGATCATAATTATATTTTGGGAAAATGAATCTTGCGGTAGTTTCAGAGTGTATCAGAGTTGGCTTGAGAAAAGGCTTGAACTTTTTTACTATTGTGTTTCATTGTCCATATTACTTGTTCTTTACTTAGACCTACACAGAGATAGAACCCTATTAATTTACATACTCTTACAGAGGCACAGATGACATTTACTTACACAAACATGCATTTGTGATGCTCACCCATTACAATTATTCTTATGGGTACCTTGAAGAAACCATGCAATTTACAGGCCCCTGTGTCATTTCTACTTCTCCCTGTCTTCCACACCCAAGAAAAACTTACTTGCCATGTCTGTGTGTTACTTCATATTCACAAGACAACTATCACAATTATAAGTCTATTGTTTAAGAAGGTATTTTCTTAAAAGTTAAGTTTTATGTTAGACTCAAGTTAAATGATGACAAACATAGAGATATATTTTCTGATTCACAGTATCATAGAAGTTCTATGAAAAGTTTTACTTTGGATTGTTTTATCTTTTCCTTTCCTTGGTGCCTTTTGGTTCCAAACTTATTTTATTGAAAAATAAATTTCTGTTGTTTACTACTAAACAACAATCAAGAATGTTACTTTGCAATTGATATCTAAAATTAAAGCTCATTGACTCGTTTGATAAACATTTATTACACATTTGCTAAGTATAAGATACTGTGCCATCCCATTTTGAGGTATAAAGAACTTCCTTAATACAATATACATAGGTCAGATTCCTGGTTCAAGCCTCTGCCCTAAAGTATAAAGATGAAAAATCTTGGCATATTTAGCATTGCTTTCATCAGTGTTATTGTAATTCAACAAGTATTTGAACATCTAGAATGTGCAGCACATTGCACTAATAAAGTGGGGAAAGAACAAAGGTAACAAAACCATTTCCCATCCTTTAAGAGCTTCAAACCAAATGTGTGTATGCTCAGTCACTTCCAATTATTTGCGACCCTATGGACTGTAGCCCTCCAGACTCCTTTGTTCATGGGATTTCCCAGGGAAGAATACTGGAGTGGGTTGTCATTCCCTTCTCCAGGGGACCTTCCTGACCCAGGGATCGAACCCACGTCTCTTACGTTTCCTGCATTGACAGTCGGGTTCTTTACCACTAGTTCCACCTGCGAAGCCAAGCACATTTTACATTTATTGAGACTTTACCATGCTTCACATACTTCCTGGCACTTAACTTACATTTATTAGCACAACCCACATGAATTAGCAACTAT
The DNA here is from genome assembly GCF_019320065.1 of Cervus canadensis. Taxonomy (NCBI): domain Eukaryota; kingdom Metazoa; phylum Chordata; class Mammalia; order Artiodactyla; family Cervidae; genus Cervus; species Cervus canadensis. Next base: position 122,263,579 of record NC_057419.1, read on the forward strand.
TTTTATCTGTATCAAGACATTTTAGGTGAAGAAACTCAGGCAGAGATTTCTCATCTGAAGCCTCTCACCTTGTAACTAGAAGACCTAGGATGTTCATTCAGGTCTTTCTGACACCAGAGACAGCGTTTTTAATGATTATTACTACACTATATTTCCTGGTTTGAGAAAGAAAGATGCGTACACAAGTAACCATAGTTCAGGAATGATTGTGAGATATCAGTTATAAAGATGTCAAGAAAGTACTGTGGAAACACAGCAAAAGGATATGGGAAGAGTTCATGGAAAAAGGTCTCATTTAAATCAAGTCTGTAATAGCAGTAACAGCTATGACCTTTGAGCAAATAGTTTGCCAGATATTTGTGATGCTCTTGATACACACCACTTATATTCTAGCAATAATGCTATCAAGTTATTTTACACTTGAAACAAGTGCTCACGGTGACCAAAACCCTACCCAATGGTCATACACCTACAAGTAGTAGTCTACCATTAAGAAATTGGCCTGCACAGATTGCCCTTCCCCCTCCCCAACCTCTTCATTTTCACTTCCCTACACTGCTACTCATAAATATAGCTTCAACTTACTTAAGCAGTGGTCATAGGGAAAGGCATGAAATTGGGAAAATTTAAGGGAACTTTTGGGAATGAAGAGTCACTATTATTTGGAGTATGAAGGTATATTGTGCAGAAGGGTAGAAGAGTAGTGAAGGATATAGCGAAAAGTTCATTTAGATTACACTGTGGCAGGCAGAAAACATCCAAGTTAGAATTTTGCCAGTCAAGATACATTTATAGCCAAATATTAGATAAATTGATATAGGGACAGAGAGCGATATCTGTAAATATTTTCCTGTAATAATTCAGGCAAGGGATAAGGAATGCCAGAATTAGGTGATGAAGGTGGGAATTGCAATAAAGAGAACAAAGACATACTGTCAAGAGAGCATTGACAGGATTTGTCTCCAGTAGCTCACCTAGTAAAGAATCCACCTGCAATGTAGGAGATACTGGTTCGATTCCTGGGTTGGGAAGATCCCCTGGAGAAGTATTCATGGGCTTCCCTGGTAGCTCATTCAGTAAAGAATCTGCTGGAAATGCAGGAGACCTGGGTTCGATCCCTGGGCTGGGAAGATCCCCTGGAGGAGGGCATGGCAACCCACTCTAGTATTCTTGCCTGGAGAATCCCATGGACAGAGGAGCCTGGTGGGCTACAGTCTGTGGGGTCACAAAGAGTCAGACATGACTGATCAACTAAACACAGAACAACATCCCCTGAAGCCCTCTGTGTTCAAGTCTTTGCGACTTCATGGACTATACAGTCCATGTAATTCTCCAGGCCAGAATACTGGAGTGGATAGCCTTTCCCTTCTCCAGGGGATCTTCCCAACCCAGGGATGGAACCCAGGTCTCCCGCATTGCAGGCAGATTCTTTACCAGATGAGTCACAAGGGAAGTCCTTTTCTAAGATTACGCACTTCCAATTAGTAAGTTTTCTGATAAAAACATTTTCCAGTGAAATGTACCTTCCTCACTATATATTCATGTGTTTTTTTCCAATCATATGTTAATTTTTGTTGAATTTTGGAATATTTAAGGTAAGGTAGCAGATTCTTGTAGTTTTGACTGCTTCTCCTAACTTCATCTTAATAATATGTATGAAAGGGCCAATCACTCAGTTGTGTCCAACTCTTTGAGACCCCATGGATTATCACCTGCCTGGATCTTCTGTCCATGGAATTCTCCAGGCAAGAACACTGGAGTTAGTAGCCATTCCCTTCTCCAGGGGATCTTCCTGACTCAGGAATTGAACCCACGTCTCCTGCATTGCAGGCAGATTCTTTACCATCTGATCCACCAGGAAAGCCCCTAAAATATGTATATAAATTCAAATATACATTTAAAATATCAGCTACAATGTTAAACTCACTTTATAATGATTACATAGATTGATTTAGCACAAATTTATTCTTACCTTTACCATAAAGAAGTACTATATCTATTATATTTCAAAATTATTTACCTACCTCCACATATCCTCAGCTGTCTCCATTTTTTTTTATTCCATTCATAAAAAATTCTCCAGGAGAATCCAATTCAAAAATCTGAAGACAGATTTTTATCCCCATCAGTTAACTAAAGCCATTCTTTTCAAAGTCAACAACTTCCAAATTCCCCAAAATGTGTCAATTCAAATTTTTGCTTTACTAGGTCTATTAATGATATTTGACACAGTTGATCACTGACTGCTTTCTTGACTTAGGCTCCAGAACATAACATTTTTCTTGAATTTTTCCTATCCTCTTTCTTATCTCATTGGCTGCCGCTTCTCAGTATTATTTGTTCAATTCCCTTCCTCTTCTCAACCTGTAAACATTAAAGTTCTCCAGGAGTCTCATCGTGTGTCCTCTTGCCTTCTCTATACTGAATTCCTTGATGATCTCATACAGTCCGAATGCTTTCAAATATCATCTGGATTTTGAAAATTTATGTATTACAGCCATGAGCAATCCATTCAGATTTCTACCCCCCATTCTGGAACTTGTTATTCCTGCAATATTCCACATAAAGTTAAAGGCACTCAGTTGCTTAGGCTTAACCTTGGACATCATCCTTGATTTCTCTTTTTTCCTTGCATCTTTCCCATCAGATTCCCATCAGTCCTATCTTCAAACTGTACCTAAAGGTCAAAGACATCATCTCTCACCTGAATCACTAGTAATGGCCTTCTGATTACCCTCCCTATCTCTGCCCTCTTTCTGTTATAGTCTTTTTTTCTATACAGCATTCAGAGCTATCCTTTTAAACCTAAGTCATATTGGGCTGATCCTCTGATCAAAACACCCCAATAAATTTGTGGTAGCTTCAAAGCATACTGCAAAATCTTTAACACTCCTCCCATCAAGTGGTAAGATATATGTCTTCTCACTTTGAGTTGGCTTATGTCTCTGATCAGTAGAGTACTGTAGAATGCTGCTGTGTAACTTCCATGAAAGATTATGCAGCTTTCACCTTGTTCACTAGAATAGTTTCTCATAGCTCTGAGCTGCCATGTAAGAAACTCAACTGCCCTGAGTTCGCTGTGCTATGGTTGAAGGTCTCAGCTCAGACTAGCCTTCCACTCATCCCCACTAAGGTGCCAAACACGTGAGGGAAGCTTTTATGGAACCTTCAAACCATTGCATCTGCCAGTTGAATGCCAAGTGAGGTTCATCAATGCCACATGGACCAGAAAAATCACTCAGCCAAGCCTCATTTGTGGTCCTGACCCAGAAAATCATAAAATATAGTTAAATGGTTGCTATTGTAAGTTGCTGTTTGATTGATTGTTATGGAGATAAATGGAATATGCTTATCTTATTCAAATTAAAACTGATCTCTTTTCAAACTTAACATGATGAAAACTAAGCTCCATATTCACATCCCTAAGCCTGCTCCTCCACTAGGATTTCCTAACTTAGTTAATGCTAACTCCATTTTTTAAGTCTCTTAACCCCAAAACTTGGAGTTATCCTTGATTCATTTTTCTTCCATATTCCACCTAAGATCTCACAGCAAATCTTTTGATTCTACCTTCATATTATGTTCAGAATGTGACTGCTTCTCACCATTTCCAATGCTACCACTCTGATCCAAGCCAATCATTTACCATCCATATTACTGCTATAGTCTCTCAACTCAAAGCCACCCCCAATTCTTTTGAATAAAAACCTGAAACATTAGTATTTATTTTGAAAACAATTAAGTTCCAGTTATGATATACTTCTTTACCTCCATATTTTACTAGACTTGTATTTTTCTTCAATCATCCTTCACTTCTCTTTCTGAAACCTTTGCAGAGCTGGTAGTATGTATGGGCATGCTCAGCTCTGAGACTGGTTTGTGCCTAAATATCTCTGGATCACACAAAGACATCTGTTGTTTTCCTCTGCTTATCTGCCAAGAGTACATTCAATGGCACTGCTTTAGATTTGATCATGAACAAACGATTGAATGAGGGTGGTGATATAGGAACTCTATTAGAATCTCCTGATGAGCCTTTTCAAAGTACACACATACACATACACACACACACACACACACACACAGAGTCACTCACTTAGAGAATGATAACTCTGAAGTGTACTCCTTTCCCCAACTTAGCCTCTTTCTAGACGAGAATTAACACTGTAGTAGATACAGAGAGTTGAAATCTATATAGAGAACTTCTTCTGAATAACACAGCATATTTCCCAAGCTAAAATAAAATATTTTAAAGGGAAGTGACCAGGTAAATGATACAGATTGAGTACCCAGAAAAACTAGTAGAAAAAGATGAAATGCAGAGGACTACTAGAGAGAATGGCCCGCCTGTTCTCTCATGGTCATACTGGACACTGCTGTAATTTAGTCCTTACATTTTCATTTTACTCGAAATATTTTAGAACACATACAAAAAGAACAAATATTACACAAAATACACACTGAATCTGTTATTTATCTCATATAACTTAGATGCAGTTGCAAACATTGCACTTGAGCATTTCATATAGTATTTCATAAAGAAACAAAACCAAAATCTAACTTCAGGTAGAGCTGACATGATAATTTTATACCCCAAACGAGATTTTTTTGGTGTCTTGTTTTGTTTTGCTTCTTTTGGAACACAGATTTGGATAGGGGAAAATCAAGTTGAGCAAAAATATCCAGGAAAGGGCAACAAATGATTCAGAAAATAATTTTAGAAAATAATTATTGGCATCTACTGGTCCTCTACAATGGGTTAAAGTTGACATGAGTGCTTTTGTTCCCTGAGCTAATTGAGACTGCACTTTAAAAGTCACATTTGGTGTAATAAAGAATGAGGTCAAGTTGTGCTATGTCTGGGTGACATACAGCACAATACAATGTCTAGACTGCAGGGTCCTTAGGTCCCTGTGGAACTTTGGAAACTTTATTTAACATGAATAATTTCTTTGTACTTTTTGCATTAGGAACAGTTGTACTTTTGCATTTCCAAGTGATCTCTGTCCTCGAATAGCAATTTTTTCAAACTTCAGAATATGCTGTTGCCCTCTCTCCTTATGTGTTTCCTGCACTATGAACTTTTTATGTCAACATGATGTATTTTACAAGTAAATAATTTAGGGGGAGTTGGGGAGGAGGAAGAATGGAGGGTTAACTGCTTACAAAGAAACTGTGCTCTTGAAGTTTATTATCTATGGACCTTTTAGATAGAATTATAGCTTTATTTTCACTGAGTGACCTAAAAAGAATCAGGTGAATACTAAAGGGCTTTTTCTTCAGAGTTGTAACTATAAAAGTAAATTAAATTATATATAAAAATAAAAGAGAAAGACAAGTTTAATCAGATGCCTTCACTGAAAATCAAAACATATTCTAATGAGGCCAGTTCATATTATCATTTTGAGAAAATTAATATTTGTCATCATGTTATGAATTTTTAGTTTCCAAGGCCAGCATACTCCTGAAGCAGTTATTTTATCCCATTAAGCTACTAAGGGGACCTTGTATTCTGAATATCTAGACTTTCCATAAACTTAACCTGAATCAAAGATTATAGCATGCTTCTTCTTTTAATTATGCTTTTCCAAATAAAAATAGTTGCTAGTGAAAAGAACTACTTATAAACATTAAAGAGCTCTATGGATCAAATTGCATACAACTTGGAGTAAGATTTAATAAATGCACAGTTAAAATAAAATTAATACAATTAAAATCAAGTTGCTTTTGAAAATCTACTATGTGTTAGTATAACTGCCATTTGGTCTGATTAGTGCCGTGTTGTCTGGTCTTAGTACAGTGCATAATTTATCATTGATTTAATTATGACGTACTAAGTTCCTACCACGTGTCATACGCTGTTCTAGGATTTGGAATGCAAAGATTATGAAGTTATGTATCAAAACTTCAAAGTGCTCACAGTGTTAACTCAACAAAAAAAATATGAATATGTAAATATTGGGAGTATGGGCTTCCCTCATGGCTAAATGGTAAAGAATTGGCTTGCCAAAGCAGGAGAGATAGGTTTGATCCCTGGTTGCAGAACATCCCACATACTGTGGCGTAGGTAAGACCGTGTGCCACAATGACTGAGCCTGTGTTCTAGAGCCTGGGAACTGTAATTACTAAGCCCATGTGCCACAATTACTGAAGCCGGCATGCCCTAGAGCCTGTGCTCAGCATCAAGAGGAGCCATCGCAATGAGAAGCCTGTGTACCACAACTAGAGAGTAGCTGCCGTTATATCACAACTAGAGAGTAGCCTCTGCTCCCTGCAACTAGACAAAGCCCACGCAGAAATGTAGACCCAGTACAGTCACAAATAAATATATCAATACATAAAATTATTTTAAAAAATAAAATGACTATTGGGGAAAGCACAAGCTCTTCAATGGAACGGATTTGGATATGGACAGAATATCTCTGTAAAGATTCATAAGAAACTAGCTAAGTGGTTGTCCTTAAGCAGCTGGGGACAGGGCAGGCAATGAGAGAGACTCACTTTTCACTGTCTATATTTTCCATTTTGGAACTTTGTATGAACTACACTTATTATATGTTTAAAATATAAAATAATTGATTTTAAAACATTTTTTCAAATACTTGTACTTTCCATTCATAGTCCGATCTCATCAAAATGGGCTTGTTAAAGTGGCAGGTAACTTTTGAGATTTCAGTGACTGATTAAAATGCAGGTGAACAGGGCATTAAGTAGATAGAGATATCAGTCTGGAATTCAGGAGAACAATTTCTGGGGAAGAGATATAGAAACCATTCAAGTGGATAAGATTAACCAAACTGAGATAAGGTATAGACCCACCAAAGAATGCTATATGGAGAGAAGCAGGAACCAGCAAAGCAATTTGAGAAACAGTATGATGAATATGAAATTTACAGAAATAGGATGAAAACTATGAGAGCATGATAAGAGAGCAACGCAGAACAACAAAGGACAACACTCAAATATTGTTAAAGGATGTAAAAAGAGCTAGAAAGTGTTCATTACTTGTAATAACGAGGAGATTTTTGTTGTTGGGTTGTTAGTCGTGTCTGACTCAAGCAACTCCAAGGACTGCAGCACACCAGGCTTCCCTGTCCTTCACTATCTCCCGAAGTCTGTTCAAATTTATTGAGTTGGTGATGCTATCTCACCATCTCATTCTTAGCCACCCTCTTCTCCTATTGACTTCAACCTTTCCCAGCATCAGGGTCTCTTTTCCAGTAAGTCGGCTCTTCGCATCAGGTGGCCAAAGTATTGGAACTTCACCTTCAGCATCAGTCCTTCCAATGAATATCCAGGGTTGATTTCCTTTAGGATAGACTGGTTTGATCTCCTTACTGTCCAAAGCACTCTCAAGAGTCTTCTCCAGCACCACAATTTGAAAGCATTAATTCTTCAGCGCTCAGCTTTCTTTATGGTCCAACTCTCACATCCACACATGACTATTGGAAAAACCATAGCTTTGACTATTTGGACCTTTGTCAGCAAAGTGAAGTCTTTACTTCTGAATAAGGTGTCTAGGTTTGTTATAGCTTTCCTTCCAAGGATCAAGCATCTTTTAATTTCATGGCTGCAGTCACTGTCCACAGTGATTTTGGAGCCCCCAAAATAAAGTCTGTCACTATTTCCACCTTTCCCCCTTCTATTTGCCATGAAGTGATGGAACTGGATGCCATGGTTTTAATTTTTTGAATGTTGAGTTTTAAGCCAACTTTTTCACTCTCTTGTTTCACCTTCATCAAGAGGCTCTTTAGTTCCTCTTGACTTTCTGCCATTGGACTGGTATCATCTGCATATCTGAGGTTGCTGGTATTTCTCCCAGTAATCTTAATTCCAGTTTGTACTTCATCCAGCCTGGCATTTTGCATGATGTATTCTGCATATAAATTAAATAAATGGAGTGACAATACACAGCCTTGACATACTCCTTTCCCAATTTGAACCAGTTCATTGTTCCTTGTCCTGTTGCTTCTTGACCTGCATACAGGTTTCTGAAAAGATAGATAAGGTGATCTGGTATTCCCATATCTTTAAGAATTTTCCACAGTTTGTTGTGATCCACACAAAAGCTTTAGCATAGTCAACGAAGCAGAAGTAGATGTTTTTCTGGAATTCTCTTTCTTTCTCTGTGATCCAGCGAATGTTGGCAATTTGATCTCTGGTTCCTCTGTCTTTTCTAAAACCAGCTTGTACATCTGAAAGTTCTCTGTTCATGTGCTGCTGTAGCCTAGCTTGAAGGATTTTGAGCATAACCTTACTAGCATGTGAAATGAGCACAATTATATGGTAGTATGAACATTCTTTGGCACTGTCCTTCTTTGGGATTAGAATGAAACCTACCTTTTCCAGTCCTGTGGCCATTGTTGAGTTTTCCAAATACGCTGACATACTGAGTAGAGAACTTTAACAGCATCATCTTTTGGATTTGAAATAGCTCAGCTGGAATTTCATCACCTCTAGTAACTTTGTTTGCAGTAATACTTCCCAAGGTTAGACTATTTACTAGAGTACATTCAGTGGTATCCTTAAAGAGACAGGCAGATTGCAATGGTTGGAGGAATGTGGATATAACACATAGAGAAATCTCTTTTGAAAGATTAGCTATATAAAGAAAAATATTACCAGCTTGAGAAGTTATTTTTTTATATTTTTATTTTTAATTGAAGTGTAGGTGATATACAATGCTATATTAGTTCCAACATAATGATTTAATATTTTTATAGATTATACTGAATATAAAATTATAAAATATTGACTATATCCACTGTGCTGTTCAATTACAACCTTGAATCTTATTTATTTTATACCTAGTAGTCCATACTTCTTAATATCCTTTTTTATCTTGCTTCTCCCCCCATTCCTGTCTCCACTGATAATCACTAGGTTGTTGTCTGTATCCGTGAGTCTGTTTCTGTTTTGTTATGTTCATTCATTTGTTTCATTTTCCACATATAAGTGAAAAAGAGTATTTGTCTTTGTCTGACTTACTTCATTAAGCATGATAGCCTGCAAACCCATCAATGTTGTTGCAAATGGCCAGTTTTTCATTCTTTTTTTGTGGCTGATATTCCATTGTGCATATATATACCACATCTCCTTTATCCATTCATTAGTTGATGGACATTTAAGTTGCTTACATATCTTGGTTATTTTAAATAATGCTTCTGTGAACAATGGGGTGTATATATCTTTTCAAATTAGTATTTTCATTTTCTTTGGAATGTACAAATTTACATTCCCACCAACAGTGTCTTAGGGTTCCTTTTTTTCCATAGTATCATCAATATTTATCATTCATTGTCTTCTTAACAACAGACATTCTGACAGGTGTGAGGTGATATCTCATCCTGTTTTTTATTTGCATTTATCCCTTCCTATAATTTCTTATTTCTGGAGTGGGTTGCTATTTCCTTCTCCAGGGGATCTCCTCAACCCAGGGATTGAATCTGGGTCTCCTGCACTACAGGCAGATTCTTTATGGACTGAACCACCAGGGAAATCCAAGGTAGGTTTAGTGTTGAGGAAATCTTAGTTTTTGCTTGTCTGAGAAGCTCTTTATCACTCCTTCAATTCTGAATGGTAACCTTGCTGGATAGAGGATTTTATGTCATAGATATTTTTCTGTCAACACATGATAAACATACCACGCCACTCCCTTTGGGCCTGCAGAATTTCTGCTGAAAAATAAGCTGATAATCTTGTTTGTGCTTTCCTTGTATGTAATAAACACTTTATTTCTTGCTGCCCCTCGAATTTTCTCTTTACCTTTTGTCATTTTAATTATGATATATATTGGTGTGGGTCTCGGAGTCATCATGTGCTTCCTGTATCTGATATATATTTTCTTCTTCAGGTTCTGAAAGTTTTCAGCCATAATTTCATCAAATTTTATACCCCTTTGTCTCTCTCTTCACCTTCTGGGACTCCCTATAAAACAAATTTATTATTTTTGATGTTGTCCCAGAGGCCAAATAAACTATTTCTATTTTTTTAATTTGTTTAACTTTTTGATGTTCTGATTATTTGATTTCCCATACTCTATTTTCCAGATCATTTATGTGTTCTTACATATCACCTAGTCTACTATTAATTCCCTCTAGTGCATTTTTCATTTCAGTTATTGTATTCTTAAGCTCTGACTTTTTAATATTTTATATTTTCTGGTTCTTTGTTAAAATTCTCCATGTGTTCCTCTGTTCTTTCCCCCAGTTCAGTTAGAATTCTTATCACTATTGTTTTGAGCTCTTTATTGGGTATATTATTTATCTCTGTTTCAGTAGCATTTCAATAGGGTTTTTTTTTTCTTCCATTTTAAACATATTCCTGTCTTCTTATTTTGTTTAACTCACTATTCCTCCTTCCTCTGTGAAATTAGGTGAAACAGTTACTTAACCCAGACTTGAAGGGAAAAGACTTCTAAAATTCAACCTGTTATAAGTCCTGCTATCTTCCTCACTTTCCAAGATTCCAGGGACCCCTTGACAACAGGAGTTATCTGCTTCTCTGCTTCACTATGTACACCATTGCCTTTAGGTGCTGCTATGGAATATGGTTCTGGTCTATGCAGATTATGGGATTTACCAAACTTCATCCCATTCCCAGTTTCCAGGCGTCTCTCATTTAGCTTGTCCAGCCTATATCAGTTAGCTTTTGCAGTATATCAAATCAGCCCAAAATTTAGAGGCTTAAAACAACAGCCATTTTATTTAGCTCCAGGTTTTGTGGGACAGCTGGATAATACCTCACATCTATTTCACATTCGTTTGTTTTTATCTTTGCTGAGCTTTATCACATATCTGTGATCACCTAGTTGGTCAGCTAATTAGTGTTTGATCTAAAATGACCTCATTCACATGTATGGTAGTTGACAAGCTACCGCTAAAAGCACACCATATTTTTTTTCAATGCAGTTTCTTCATTTCCAGAAGTCTAGTTCAGGATTTTTCACAGTAATGTTAAAACATATCTCTATCACATGTAATTTTCTATTTGGCAGCAAGAAAGCCAGCCCTAATGCAACAGTACTTTTCAAGTTTCTGCTTATGTCATCGTTGCTAGCTTACTACTGGTTCATAGGAGGCACATGGTCATCACACATTCAAGGAGTTGGGAAATAGCTTCACCGTTTAACTTAGGGGTTGCAACTTTTGTATATATTATTACAATTGGCCACAGAGTCATCAATGGCAATCCTTCTTTCTTCATCAGTGAAACTGTATAAGAAAAATCTATTTTAAACATTTGAACAGATAAGGCCAAGAAGGTGGGTCTCACTCTCCCCTTGGTTCCCAATAAAGAGCAGCTCCCATAACTCCCTGGGAGGGGCAATCAGTCAGCATTTCTGATCCCCTAAAACTCCAACTTGAAGATGCTAAATTCCTGGAGGGTACAGCTGAGAGGTCCCGGGCTCCCTTCATTCAACCAGCCTTTAACATAGGACAAAGTGTTCCATGTGTGGCAGGTTGAAAATATTGGGGCCCTAATCTCCCTTGATCCATCTCACATGTTAGGCAGAGATTCCTTGCCAGGAGAGGCAAGCCAAAAAGACAGGAAGCTACCACTCAGCCCAGTGCGCAGGGTAGTGGCTCGGAGATTTTTCTAAACGGGAGAGTCGTTCCATAAGAAAAGAGGGCTCTGAAGCTTTATCCAAAGGAGAAATTCAAACCTCAAGGGCATTCTCAAAAACAATAGCTTCTCTTGATTAGAAGCAGCAAGCCAAAAGTAGGCCAACTATTTTGCCAAAAAGACTAGGGCGAGAAAAAATCAAGAAGAGCCCACCTGGATAAGAAAAAAACCTTCAAAGATTGGCCTTAAAACTTGCATCTGTACAAAGTTAGTTGTATCAGATCGCTGAGGAAATTTAGTTCTGGGGCATTGTCAAATACAACAGAGAAGAAATCAGATAGTAATCAGTGCAGTCTAATAAGTTTAGTATAATACCAAATGAAGTAGCTTGCTTAAAAGAGAGATCAGAGATCAGAGAGATCTGTTTCAAAGAGAAAGAAAGTTCGGATAAAATCACTATCATACCAGTACGCCTGTGCACTCCTGCCAAGGAGCAACACCAAAGACACTGCACTCTGGGTAAACAGACTTTACTAAAGTAACAGCTGAATCAGGAAACATATAAACAGAGAACAATGAAAATAAGCCCTGGAAATGAGGGAAAGAAACCACTACCCAGTTTTGCTGCAACACATTTAATATTACCAAAAATGCCTAGTTTTCAAACAAAATTATAGGAGACATCCATAGAAGCAGTAAAGTGTAACTCATACACTGGAAAAAAAAAGCAGGCAACAAAAACTGCCCTTGAAGGGGACTGGATATCAAATATAACAAACAAAAACTTCATAGTAACCATTATAAATATGTTCAAACACCTAAAGGGGATTGTGGGTAAAGAGGGAAAGAAAAGCATGAAGAAACTGTCTCATCAAATACAGAATATCAATAAAGAGAAATTAGTGTTGTTGTTTAGTTACTAAGTCATGTCCAACCCTTTTGTGACCCCATGGACTGTAGCCTGTCAGCTCCTCTGTCCACGGGATTTCCCAGGCAAGAATAGTGGAGTGGCTTGCCATTTCTTTACCCAGGGATCTTCCTGACATATGCTTTCTGATATATGACACCAAAAACACAAATAGCAAAGAAAAAGATATACGAATTTGACTTAAAAACTTTTGCACACTAAAGGACACTATCAAGAAAATAAAAAGGCAACCCACAGAGTGAAATAAAATCTTTTCAAAGCATATATCTGATAAGGATTTAGTATTTAGAATATATAAAGTACTCTTACATCTCAACAATAAAGACAAATAACCCATTAATAAAAACACAGGCAAAAGATCAGAATAAACTTTTCTCCAAAAAAGACAAACAAATGGAGAATGTGTACATCAAAAGATGCTCAACATCAGCAGTCATTGAGGAAATGCAAATGAAAAGCAAAGTGAGATACACTGCTTACCAACTGATATGGTTACCATTAAAACATGGACAATAATAATTGTGGTGAGGATGCAAAGAAATGGGAATCTTTTTAATATACTGCTGAAAAGAATGCAAAATGGTACAGCCACTGTAGAAATTATTTTGGAAAATCCTCAAATAAATCAGAATTATGAAGTGACCCAGAAATTCTACTGCTAGGTATATTCCCAAAAGTAATGAAAATACATGTCCTCACAAAAATATATATAGGAATGTGCACAGTAGCATTATTTGTAGTAACCAAAAAGTGGAAATAATTCAAAAGTCCATCAACTGATGAATGGATAAACAAAATGTTATATTTCAATACAATGAGACACTTTTCAGCCACATAGAGGAATGAAGTACTCTTTCATGCTATGGTTGAACCTACAAAGCATTCTCATTTAAATAAGCCAGACACAGAAGGACACACATTGTACAGTTTCACTTATATGAAATGTCCAAAATAAACAAATCCATAGCAATAGAAATAAGATTAGTAGTTGTAAGAAGTTGGGTGAAAGTAGCAACTAGGAGTGATGGCTAATAGGTAAGGGGTTTCTTTTTGCAGAGATGAAAATGTTCTAGAATGAAATAGTGGTGATGTTTGCACAACCTTGTAAATATACTGAAAACCACTGAATTGAACACTTTAAAATGGTAACTTGTATATGATGGGAATGATAACTATATCTAAATAAAAATTGTAAAAATCCAGACTCCTTCAGGTAACGATTTCTTTTATATCAAAGTAGAAAAAATTATGTGATTTTAGTTTAGTTTGCTTAATAGACATAGAGCAAAGGGAAAAATAAATCAAAGTTGTTTGAAGATCCTGTTAAAATAGACTATTTTCTTTTAAAATAGACTTCCTCTAACCATAGCTTTGTTTTTAAGTTCTATGACTCTTATTTATTTTTTTTTATAATGGGTAATCACTTCCCATCTCAACAACAATAAGATTACAGTGCTTTCATGAAATCTTCCTATACTTCATCATTGTTATTATGTTTTTAAAATGTCAGTCTTTTTAAAAGGATGGTGGTTTTTAATAACTTTACCATTTACTTGGGAATAATGAATCTAATAAGATGGGTCATTCTCTGAATATGCAAACATGGTTATCTTCATATTCATTTTCACACACCTTTTCAAATGAAAGAATTATTCCCTGATCAGTTTAATTACTATATTTCAAACAAGAGAGAACATTATCCATTTTATATTCAGATCAGGACTGCATTCAATTTATATTCAGAAAATAACTAGGTTTCTGAATATTCTGGAGAAGGCACAAGAGCAAATATTAGGAAGTACACCATCAGCACATCATATTTCTAATCTCTTCCCATTTGTCTCTACTCTGAGGGAAGAATCTCCAGATATAAATAGCTGGTAGACTTATGATGTCAGTCATTTAACTTTGGAACTCTCTATATACTTAGTGGGTATTTTTTTGCCTAATGGGGTGGGGGAAACTGGTTTCCATCATTTTATCTTATAACTTACAAGAGAAAAAAATAATTTATGTAAAAATGCCTGACTAATGTTCTTCAAAATTGTCAAGGTACTATAATACATGCAACAAATGATGAATTGTGAAAGACTGGCGATAAAGCTCAAGAGGGAATCCTGAAAGACAAAAAGGTAAAACTTCACACTTTAGTTGAAACTTCAGTAAAATTAAAGTAAGTTCTGCAGCTTATTAACCACATTGTACCAATGTTAACTATTTGGTTTTGATAATTTTACTATTGTTATGTAAAATCCTCATATTAGGGGAAATTTGCTGAGGGAAATGCAGGACTTCTATATGATTTTATCACTTTTCCATAAACCTAAAATTCTTCCACTGTAAAAAGGAAAACAGCAGCAGGAACAATAGCAACAGGAAAAACAAAAACCTCTCAAAGTTTAGAATCACAGATTGAATAACCCAAAATTACTTTAAGGATTAACTTACTATATTTTTAAGCTAATCCCACTCTAATACTGCAAGATGGAAAGTTTTTTTTTAATTTTAATTGTTATTTTTTAAAATTATGAATGTATGATAATGCATTTACAGGAGACTTGGAAAATACTGAAAAAAGGTTACATATATTTCCATTATATATTATATTTATTTTTATGTAGATAAATAAAGATTTTTAGAGTTTCAATAGCAAACTGTAAAAAATTAATAGAATGAATATACAGAGAAATAAGAAGGAAAAGCACTTGAAACTTGAAAAGCACTGTGAACCAATTCAACATAATTAAGATTTACACAATTTTCACACAGTAGTAGGATATAAATTCTATTGAAGTTCCCATAGACTGTAAACTAGGAGACACTGGAACATATCCAGGGACATAAAACAAAGTACAAAAATTTCATGGCCTAAAGGTATTGAAATCATTCAGAATCTGTTCTCTTATTACTGTTGAATTATGTTACAAATCAATATCAAAAGATATTTGAAAATAAAACACATATTTTCAAGTGCTATGTGACATTTACTGAGAGATCTTTGATTTAGCCATAGAAAACCTCAATAAAGTTAGACTGAATAAAATACAGAGGGTGATTGCAGAGAAGAAATCATTTAAATGAGAATTTAGTTGAATGATATTTTATAAAGTATATTTATATCATATTATTTATCTTAACCATACCTACCAAAAATGCATAATACTTGTGTCTACAATGACTAATACTAATCACAGAACTGATCAAAACAGACTATAGTCCAATAATGTAATTCACTGTTACAGGCATACATTCGTCTAAAAAAAAAAAATCCCCTTTCCTTTTCCTGTTATGTTCTTTAATAAGCATTATGTTTCCTCCTTTGTCCCTCTGTATCTATCTCTCCCATATTAATATCATTCATAATTATTTATTCTGGGACAGTTTTTTGTCAGGAAGCATTTAACAGGAGGCTTCCTGTGTGCAGTTTTGGATCTGTCATGAATCCTCTGTTCCTATTCAGGAATTAAGAGGAGAGGCAAGCCTCTCCCGGGGCTGAGGAATCCAGGCATTTCCTTTGTTAGTTTTTCAATATGGTGACAAGTACCCTCTTCCTTCTTATGAGCCATATGGTAAAAGTGATTGTTTACAACTTTCTCTCTTTAATATGACAGAAGGCAATGGCACCCCACTCCAGTACTCTTGCCTGAAAAATCCCATGGATGGAGGAGCCTGATGGGCTGCAGTCCATGGGGTCGCTACGAGTAGGACACGACTGAGCGACTTCACTTTCACTTTTCACTTTCATGCATCGGAGAAGGAAATGGCAAACCACTCCAGTGTTCTTGCCTGGAGAATCCCAGGGACGGGGGAGCCTGGTGGGCTGCCGTCTATGGGGTCGCACAGAGTCGGACACGACTGAAGCGACTTAGCAGCAGCAGCAGCAGCACACAACCTGGGAAAGTCTACTTTAAAAAAAATTACCAAAGCAGATAACATAATTTAGGAAGATTTTAGGGACAGAATAAATAAAAAGCATAATGGGTGGAAATACTTGCAAATTATATATATTAAAAGGGTTTAATGTCCAGAATATATAAAAATTTATCAATTCAACAATAAAGTCTATACTCCAGTTTAAAAAGGGCAAAAGATTTGAATATACATCCCTCTAAAGAAGGTATATATAAATGATAATTAAGAAAATGAACAGACTTCAACATCATTAGCCATCAGGGCTGTCCAAATGAAAATCACCATGTGATACAACTCCATACCCGCTAGGTTAGCAGATAAATAAGACAGATTCTAATAAGTGCTGATGAAGATTTGGGGAAATTGGAACACTCATACAATGCTGGTGCAGGCTGTGTGAAAAAGTTTAGCATTTCCTCAAATGTTTAAACATAGAGTTACCCTACAGCTCAGCAATTCTACTCCTATCCAAGAGAAATGAAAACAAATGTCCACACAAAGACACACATGGATGTTCATAGCAGAATTATTATTGTTGTTCAGTCACTAAGTCATGTCCGACTCTTTGTAACCCCATGAACTGCAGCACACTAGGCTTCCCTGTCCTTCAGTACTTCCCAGAGCTTGTTGAAACTCATGTCCATTGAGTTGGTGATGCCATCCAACCATCTCATCCTCTGTTGCCCCTTCTCCTGTTGCCCCTTCTTCTCTTGCCCTCAATCTTTCCCAGCATCAGGGTCTTTTCCAATGAGTCAGCTCTTTGCATCAGCTGGCCAAAGTATTGGAGCTTCAGCTTCAGCACCAGCCCTTCCAATGAATATCCAGGGTTCATTTCCTTTAGGATTGACTGGTTTGATCATCTTATTGTCCAAGACACTCTCAAGAGTCTTCTCCAGCACCACAGTTTGAAAGCATCAATTCTTCGACACTCAGCCTTCTTTATAGTCCAACTCTCACATCCACACATGACTATTGGGAAAACCATAGCTTTGACTAATAATAATAGCCAAAAACTGGAAATAACTCAAATGTACATCTACTGAACAATGGATAAATAATGTATGGTAAAAGGGCTTCCCAGGTGGCACAGTGGTAAAAAGTCTGCCTGCCAATAGAGTAGACTCAAAATGCTGGTTCAATCCCTGGGTCAGGAAGACCCTTTGAAGGAGGAAATGGCAACCTGCTCCAGTATTCTTGCCTGGTGAATTCCACAGACAGGGGAGGCTGGTGGGCTACAGGCCATGCATGGGGTTGCAAGAGTCAGACATGACTGAGCAGCCAAGCACACAAATGCATATCCACAAAATGTAATACTGTTCATCAATAAAATGTATGTGTTGCAATATGGATGGACTTTGAAAACATTACACTAAGTGAAAGAAGCCAGGCTCAAAGTACAACATATTGTTGTTGTTGTTCAGTTGCCCAGTCATGTCCAACTCTTTGTGACCCCATGGACTGCAGCATGACATGGTCCCTGCCCTCACCACCTCCGAGGGTTTTCCCAAGTTCATGTTGGGCAAACAACTATGCACTGGTGATGCTGTCAAGCCATCTCATCCTCTGATGCCCTCTTCTCCTTCTGCCCTCAATCTTTCCCAGCATCAGGGACTTTTCCAGTGAGTCAGCTGTTCACATCAGATGACCAGAATACTGGAGCTTCAGCTTCAGCATCAGTCCTTCCAGGGTTGATCTCCCTTAAGATTGACTGATTTGATCTCCTTGCTGTGCAAGGGACTTTCAGGAGTCTTCTCTAGCACTAGATTTCAAAGGCATCAATTCTTAGGCATTCTGCCTTCTTTATGGTCTGGGTCTCACAATGGAACGTGACCATTGATTGAACTTACATGAGATGTCCCAAATAGGCAAATCCATAAAGACAGAAATTAGATTAGTGGTTGTCAAGGAGTGAGGATAGAAAGGAAATGATTGCTAATGGCTTTGTGCTTTCTTTTGGAAGTAATGACTTATTTGTAATTAGATAGTGGTTATGCCTGCACGTCTTTGTTAATATGGTAAAACTGCCAGAATTAATACTTTAAATGGCTAAATCTTATGGTAAGTGAAATATTATCTCAAGAAGTATTATTTAATTGAATTAAAAATATATTTTGTAGAAAGACATAAAAATATCAGAACTAGTGGGAATGAGTAGCATTCCCTGTAAAGTTGTGGTTAACAGCATGAACAGCTCAATTTATGCCAAACAAATATATAAATTTACTCATTCCAAATTTTTAGAATTGGATTAATGATATAAAATTTTATATAGAATAGTAAAGGTCAGCAAATACCTAGAATATTCTACCAACATTGATAATGCATTGTAGTGATATAAGACCTTCGATATCAAACAGTAAACTTACTCTAAAGTCAGTTGGATAAGAATGGATGAATAGATTAGTTATAGAACATAACTGTCTGAATAGATCTAATATATATATAATAAATTAAAATGTGACAAAATAAACATTTAGTTCAGTTGACAAAGCATAGTTTAATAAATGATGTTGGAAAAAATGAATATTAATTTGAGAAAAAAGTTTACACCTTGATGTAATAAAAAATGAATTATTTATAAAGATCCAAATGTAAAGATCTACACGTAAAAAGTAAAAAAAAGAAACATCACTTAGGAAATCACTTGCAATCACTTAGGAAATGCCATGAAATGGGAAAAATCTTCTTAATACAGACTGGACAATGGAGGCCATCAGAAAAGATTACTAAGTTCAATTACCTAATCGGCAGGGAATATCATAAACAAAATCAAGTATCTAACAGAAGATGGGTAGCCTTTCAATAAAAGAACCCTATTCAGTTAAATATGAATTTTAGATAAATAATCACTTAACAACTATAATCATGTCCCAAATATTTTCTAAATTTTCTATGGGTTAATGTGATTAATTAGCAAAAAGATACTGTGCTTAATGAGGAAAGGACTAGTTATTAAATATAAATATGTATTAAGGTTACAAATAGCCAATTCAGAGTAAAAGAACTTTGAAATGCAATATTCATATGAAAAGAGACTCAATCTCATCAGTGGTCAGGGAAATTCAAATTAAAATACAAACATAATTACCTATTTTTTAATACCCATCTGATGGTAAAATGAACAAGGATAATAATATCTGATATAGGCAGAGATATGAGAAAATACACTCTCATTACTGATGCTGAGATTTTGAAATGCTGCAACTTTTTAAGAAAGTAATATTGCAGAGGGATTGGATCTGATAGAGAGAGTGCCTAAAGGACTATGGACGGAGGTTCACAACATTGTACAGGAGGTGGTGGTCAAAACCATCCCCAAGGAAAAGAATGCAAAAAGGCAAATTGGTTTTCTGAGGAGGCCTTACAAATACCTGAGAAGAGAAGAGAAGCGAAAGGCAGAGGAGAAAAGAAAGACATACTCATCTGAATGCAGTGTTCCAAAGAATAGCAAGGAGAGGTAAGAAAGCCTTCTTAAGTGAACAATGCAAAGAAATAGAGGAAAACAATAGAACGGGAAAGACTAGAGATCTCTTCAAGAAAATTAGAGATACCAAGAGAACATTTCATGCAAATACATGCAAAGAGGAACTAAAGAGACTCTTGATGAAGGTGAAAGAGGAGAGTGAACAATCTGGCTTAAAACTCAACATTCAAAAAAACTAAGATCATGGCATCCTGTCCCATCACTTCATAGCATACAGATGGGGAAACAATGAAAGAGTGAAAGACTTTATTTTCTTGGGCTCCAAAATTACTGTGGATGATGACTGTGGCCATCAAATTAAAACATGCTTGCTCCTTGGGAGAAAAGCAATGACAAACATAGACAATGTATTAAAAAGCAGAGATATTACTTTACTGACAAAGTCTGTCTAGTCAAAGCTATGGTTTTTCCAGTAGTCATGAATAAATGTGAGACTGGACCATAAAGAAAGCTGAGCCCCAAATTATTGATGCTTTTGAACTGTGGTGTTGGAAAAAACCACTCTTAAGAGTCCCGTGGGCAGCAAGGAGATCAAACCAGTCAATCATAAAGAAAATCAACAGTCAATATTCTTTGGAAGGACTGATGCTGAAGATGAATCTCCAATACTTTGGCCACATGATGTGAAGAACTGACTCACTGGAAAAGACCCTGATGCTGGGAAAGATTGCAGGCAGGAGGAGAAGGGGACGACAGAGGATGAGATGGTTGGATGGCATCACCTACTCAATGGACATGAGTTTGAGTAAACTCCAGGAATTGGTGATGGACAGGGAGGCCTGGGGTGCTGTAGTTCGTGGGGTCACAAAAAATCGGACACGACTGATTGATTGAACAACAACAACAATATTGCAAAATCTATTAAAATAAATACATGCATATTAGTTGGCCTAACAATCACTCTTTTGAGAATTTCTCCTACAGGAAGACAAAAGGCACTAACATGTATGTAGGTATGCATGCATGTGTGTATGTATGTGTGTGTGTGAAAGAGAAAGAGAGAATAGAGAAAATTAGCAGACGTAAGGGTTACCATTGATTACTTCAGGAGGAAGGAATTAGAGGGAGCAGAAGAGGGTATTTTATATGCACATGGAAATAAGATTTCAAAACTACAGAAGAGCATTAAATAAAAAATTTTTAAAAATCCACTCCATTCTGACATAACCTGTCCCACAACCTAGGAGTAATTTGTTTTGTTTTTCTGGGGATTATGTCAAGAACTCTAAATAATATGCTTATATTCCTATTGCTTAAATTAAAATTTAAAAGTGTACTTCTTTTTCTGCTCTGATTGCTGTGGCCAAAACTTCCAAAACTATTTTGAATAGTAGTGGTGAGAGTGGGCACCCTTGTCTTGTTCCTGATTTCAGGGGAAATGCTTTCAATTTTTCACCATTGAGGGTAATGTTTGCTGTGGGTTTTCATATACAGCTTTTATTATGTTGAGGTATGTTCCTTCTAATCCTGCTTTCTGGAGTTTTAATCATAAATGGATGTTGAATTTTGTCAAAGGCTTTTTCTACATCTATTGAGATAATCATATGGTTTTTATCTTTCAATTTGTTAATGTGGTGTATTACATTGATTGATTTGCAGATATTAAAGAATCCTTGCATTCCTGGGATAAAGCCCACTTGGTCATGATGTATGATTTTTTTAATATGTTGTTGGATTCTGTTTGCTAGAATTTTGTTAAGAATTTTTGCATCTATGTTCATCAGTGATATTGGCCTGTAGTTTTCTTTTTTTGTGGCATCTTTGTCTGGTTTTGGAATTAGGGTGATGGTGGCCTAAGTGTATTTAAATACAGTGAATTGAGCTCAATTAGTAGACACTTTTTCTCTAGTGTTACCAATAACTGTTAGATAGATTTTGTTTTTAAAATCTTCTGTTGATTATTTTTACAAAGCCCAATTTCTTAATTTATTGATTTTAAATTACAGCCATTGATGCTTCCACTAAGTCAGAGAGAAAGTACAATCTTTTCTCGCCTCTTACATCCTAACTTGAATTACCATGACTTTTTCTTTTCACATTGACATGATTTATGACATAAATTTGCACTTCAAGTACAACTAAACTTTCCAAATTTATAGGTTTTTTTGTTTAAATTATGCAAATATGTATGCTATACTTTTCAATATTATAATTTTGTGAATATTTTTCACTGTAAAGCCAAGGAGCATGACTGGATCTACAGAAAAATCATATGCCTTCTTAAAGGAAGATGCTTCAAGCATCAAAGTCAAATACATTCTTCTATTTTACGCTCCATTTAGTGCTCACAATTATGCCATATTTTAGTTTGCTTCGTATTTGGATCATTACACCCTTATAGAGCTTGTTTTTCCTAGCATAACAGGTCAGAATTTTTTTTTCTTTCCTTTTCCTTTTTGGTTGTTGACAGAAGAAATGTATGCCTTATTTTCCTTATGACTAAGATCATACAGGTTCTTAAATTATGCTATTCTAAGACCTCCTTGGGCTTCCCTGTTGGCTCAGATGGTAAAGCGTCTGTCTGCAATGCAGGAGACCAGGGTTCGATCCCTGGGTTGGGAAGATCCCCTGGAGAAGGAAATGGCAGCCCACTCCAGTATTCTTGCCTGGAAAATCCCATGGACAGCAGAGCCTGGTGGGCTACCGTCCATGGGGTCGCAAAGAGTCAAACACGACTGAGCGACTTCACTTAAGACCTCTTTATCCATTTTTTAAAAAAAATCCTACTTAAAGTGAAAATGCTGAAAACCATAACTAAAATTTCATACTTATGAAAATAGTGGAAAATAAAAATTTTATTGAGAACTTGACTGGATAAAAATATAATTAACATTTGTTTATATTTGTTATATTTAAGAACATTTATATTTTAATTAAAACTTTCCATTAATTTATTAAAATAAACAATGAATGAAAGAAGTATCACTTTTTAGGGTGGTCTGAGGAAGAATTCTCCCAATGAAATTTTAACATACTATTCTACTATATTCTTCCTTTTGCATTTAAATTTTACAGCATGAAAATAAAGGTCATTTTTGTAAAAATATTGGAAGGCTTCATTCATTTTCCAAAAGGATTTCCCTAATACTTTGATATTTAAATTATTTTAATGTGAAACACCTTCCATATAATTATATTTATAAATTTTTCTCTTGCTTCAATTTTGAACTAATCTAATTTTACTAGGTATTCTTTTACCAATGGCTCTGTCATGTGAGTCTGTCAGTAAAACTTACATCACCTTTGTGATATCCCATAGTTTTGCAATTTATTTTACATTTTATTTTAATTTATTCAGCTGACTCTAATTTTAATCAAATTTAAATTTTACTTGTTTTCTGGTTACTCTTCTTATAGTCATCTGCTCTTATTTTCTAAATGTGGGAACTTTCTGATTCTCTCAAGGATATTAATTACTACAATTTTTTAAAGTTATTTTCTTCCAAATCCCTGGTTCTTCCAGAGTTAGCTGTGCTTTTTTTATGATCCTAGTTTTTCTCAAATATCTGCTGATGCTTGGTTTTCTATTTATACTTACAAATGAAGGACTAGGTGTATTATTGTAGGTCACTACCAAGCAATTCTGCCGTTCTTCGGGTCTTCTTCCATTAGGCTATTTCCTGAAAGTCAGTTCTAACCTCAAATAAGTGGATATTTTAGTTTACGGCAGAGAACAGACACATGGTCACTCTTCTGTGTACCAGAATAAGGATGGCTCTTCTTTGAGCTGTCAACTGCCATAACAAGAGCATTAAACCCTTCCTGGTAGATCAGTCATTTCTTTAGAAGATAGCACCTTGGCCTCTACCTGCACATAAAGGCCAGCATAGGGATTTTGCAGGCTCCCACAGCTATCCTGCTGACTTTATCAGTTACAAAAAAGGATATTCATCAATAATTATATATATGTCAAAATTATTTCATATATAAATAAGTATAAATTCATACTTTAATTGATATAGATAACTTAAATAATATATATTTAATGTATCAAAATATACATTACATATACTTCTTAATCACATGCACAGACCACTGTGTTTATAAATCTGTTTATAAAATGTTGATAGGCATCATATACTTCTTATTTTTTGATAGACAATAAGTAGAAATGGAAATCATTATTTTTTACGTGTACCACATGGAATAACCTTGTACACACCCAAGGATGAGCACACACAACCTTGGAAACCACTGCAACAGATCATCAGTCCTTTGGCTGTATATTTCTCTTCCTATCTCACCCCTCTGGTCAAAGCACCTCTCACATCTGCTGTAGCATTCTGTGCATGCCGTGAGCCCTGGCTCTCACCATACTGTGTGTTAGTCACTCAGTCATGTCTGACTCTTTGCGACCCTATAGACCGTAGCTCCATAGCTCCCCAGGCTCCTCTGTCCATGAGATTTCCTAGGCAAGAATTCTGGAGGGGGTTGCAATTCCCTTCTCCATGGAATCTTCCCAACCCAGAGATCAAACTCAGGTCTCCTGCACTGCAGGTAGATTCTTTACCATCTGATCCACCTGGGAGTAGATTGTCTATTAATATTGTCTCACCTTTCTTCTATCCACTAGAATATGTATCAAAGCTCTGATCTTCTAATGTCTTTCCTATTTTCAGTGAATTTACAGATTTACTATTTTTAATACTTCACTACTATTATCCAGAAGATGTTCCTAAAAAGAGGATATAAATGTGTGCTATCATCTTGAACCAGATAACCTATCAAGGATTTTCATCCTTACTTCTCAGAATATAGGACTCTGTGTTACATGATAGATATCCAGTAATTTAACCAAAGGGAAAATCATTTTTATATCAATTAATATTGGTAATACTCTCAAGTGCACTAGTATTACAACTCTGAATATAACAGGCCAAGTCTCTAAGTTGTGATTCGCCTGATGTTCAACAGATTATAAATTCTCAATTCAAGCAGCATTAAGACAAATGTAAGATGGTAGATAATTTTGTTGGACATAAATTTAAAAAATGCAGCATTTCCAGTTTAAGATATAGTATTAATAATTTAGACCCATGTTAGTCTCCTCTCTAGTTACAGCCCCATAATGACAAACTTCCTTTTTAATGTTCAGGGCCTGCTGTGCCAGTAGTACTTTTAACAAAATAAATTTGCTTTAGGCTTTCTGACATGGCATCACACTGAGATAAACACAATTAACAAGATCTATTTAAATTCTGGCTCTTTGGTAATTGTTTATTAATGAGATTTTAAAGATTTTTTTTGGTATTTCAAAATGTTTTCAATCAAGGTTTTTATTTGCTATGTGTTTTCATTTTTAACACCTGGGTATTTTCTGTTGGTTCCATTTCTCAATGGCAAACAGAGAATCTCTAACCCCATAAAATGATCAAAGGATCATTGGCAGGATGATGGAGAAGCAATCTTAGTTATCATAGGCTTGCAAGAGCAATGGATTAATACATAAATCTAAGAATCAAACAAATAATTTATTTCTGTTCTCGCTGAGAAAAAGGAGCACTGTATACCTTTTTGCTCTGATTTTAAACTGTGCCATCAGTTATCATCATGAACTCATAGTAAGTAGCAGCACACCATATTATCTACAATAGAAGCAACATGGAAAGACAAACGAATGATCATTGGTTTTAAAGACAGCTAAATCTCAGCTTCACCACTTTTAAGATATGTAACTTTGGGCAAAGCTTAAACTCTGTAAGTCTAAGCTTTCCATATGTAAAATTGGGGGCTATAACTATCCCAGAATTGCTCTGGTGGTTACATGGGATAACATATACAAAGTGATATAAAGTGATATAATTACCAGCACAGGGTACACAATGTATTTAAATTAACTCTCATTTTTATACTTTAATTGGTGTACTTGATAAAAAAAAATTAAGCCATGCCACCATGTAGAGTTTCCAGGAACTCATGCCAATGCTATATCTATCATGTAAAATTTTACAGTTTTGAAAGTTTGGATTCCTAGATGTCACCTGGAAAAAAATGTCTATAGTCTATATCTTTTTGGGAGCCACAGGAAAAGGAAATAAATGATAATAAAATACCACCAGGAAAACATAATACTTACAAGAGACATAAACATATTGATTGCATTCTGAGGAAACTCAGAGAATAAGGATGCCAAAGAGCCAACCAGAGAAAGATATTTAAAAATACTTAGCTCCATCTCAACCATATTAAAATGGCATATTAGAGAATCAGAACCAAAAATGTATATTTTTAAAGGTCTCCAGATTACTTTAACGCATAGCAGCGTTAAAAGCCACTGAAATAAAGAAGGTACTAGTTAGAACTCTATGCTGTAGCTTTCTATCAAATCAGATTGTCAGACTATTCATATTTAAATAATGCTATTATAGTTCCATAGAAATGACTCAATAAATACACAGTTTCATGTTTTCTCTTTAGTCTTACTCTTAGTCACTGCTGAAAAGCATGTAAAGACTGTCCTTGTGCTTTTATTTTATAAGATTATTCAAGATTATTATTTATAAGATTATTCAAGATAATTCAAAGACATTCCTTTGCCTAATACTTCTTACATGAATGGGATGTCAAAGATCACAGCAATACTTTATCCCAAAGATGAGGGCTTTGACACAATTTGTCTTAAGAAAATGTGTATTGTTTCTTTCTATTAGAGAATGAGAGTTAGTGCATTAATTTTCCTTCTTTACCTTGATTGCCAGGAAGCCAAGTATTTCTTCCACCTCTGTACCAACCTCTATCTATTATTGGTTGTTGCCAATTTTCATTGGCTGTAATGATTATAAAGCATCTGTAGCTCTTGTTAAAAACCAGTAGAAATCTTTTGTCGGGGGACAAGATGGCAGAAATAAGAAAGTACATGTAGCTGTTGGTACTCCTAAGCATCATAGACCTCATGAACTGAATTTTAGTGCATAAAATCAGGACATGGTATTGATTTTTTTATGGTTCACTGATTTTCCTCATAGGCTGCTTTTAAGCAGATGCCCTAATAGAATTTTTGTTAACTTAGAATTTCTGATACCAGAATCTTGTAGAACAGCACTAACATGTTTACCTGAGCCCATGTTCCTTTGCTCTAAAAGTTTCCTTATTAGCAAGGTCATTTTAAAAAGAGAGAACTTTAAGACTTAAAGGAATTGCCTTCAGCATATTATGGTGCTAGCAAGTATGCAACCAAGAAAGCTTGGGGAAATGGTGTTAAATTCAAGAAGGAAAACGGGCATATTGAGTACTTTTGCATATGAAATCACTAGAAATCATTTAACCTTGCTCTGTATCCAAGACTCCTTCACTACTTTGAAAAGGGTAAACCTGGTTTCATTTGACAGCTGAGGTCATGCTTGCTTATAACACCACGCTTGAAGAATGCCAATGCTACTCTACCACGCGGCTGATTCCTCTCCCTCTCTCCCCTCCTGTCTTCTCCTTCCCTCCCTTTTCTTCTCTCCCCTCACTCCTTCTATTCTAACTCCCCCTCACCCCACCACCATTTCTCTCACTCTCTCACTTCTTTTTCTTTTCCTTTGTACCTCACAAGATGTGTCCATCCTTGAATTAGGCTTAATAGAAACTTAAGAATAAAGAGATTCCTAAATAATTGTAAAAGAAAACTTGTAAATTGAAAGTCCTCAAATTTCCCAGAAATAGTCCTCTTAGATGTTGGGCCATTGCTGTTTCTCTTCATTGTTACATTTAAATATTTATACCAGAGACAGTTTGCCAAGTTCATAATAAGCACAAAAGAAAATAAATCCATTATGCTCAGGGTGATCAGTTTTACCACAAAGTCTATTAAAGGGCAGCTGTTTGTTTTCAGTGTTCATTTTCTTGGAACAGTCAGGTAAGACAGCTGTTTTTTAGGGCATTTCTGTTCATTTACATTCCCTTGAATTGTAAATCTATCATCACATTAAAAAAAATTCATTCTGCAGCTCACAATTCTATCATTAGAAAAATCTTCAGATTACTAATTCAAAGAAATATATAACTACATATTTAAATATTCTAGGCATTTTAACACATGTGAAAATTTTGCACAATAAACTACCTTAAGTCATCAGAACTTAGGTAAAACAAGATTCTGTTTTATGTGACTGCAGTGTGTCCTCAGAATTCCTGTGCAAGATAAAATATGGCTGCTGACATAACATCATAAAATTACACAGTGTGCTTCACTTTAGGCAAAGTGTGTATTACTAACGTATGGGTGTGGCTAGGCATGTGAATTCCCACCCTCTGATACAGTCATCTGATAGTGAGTGGCTGAATACTTTCTTAGACAGTATCTGCACAATGCTTAAAACATCTGGTCAATTCAATGGGGAAAATTCAAACTGTTAATTTGGCATCACACAGTCTAAACAGTTAGGTTGATTGAAATTTTCATTTTGCTATGGGTTGTTTAGATTTTGTATAGACAGACTCAGAAGTAATACAAGACATATTTAAGTTTGTTTTTTAACTGGGTGATGTGAAGCAGATCATTTTAACTTAGTCAACTAATAATTTTAATAGAATGTTAAAGGAGAATTATATAGCATAAGTATCAATGAATACTTGGTGAATAATGTGCTACTTTTATTTGCTATTCTATTTTTTTTAATGTAAATGATGAAGAAGGGTGTGGGGAAGGATGGCAACCATGCTATTTACACTTCCTGAGGAAGGTTAAAATGTAGAAAATCATTTTTTTAGGTATCTGGATATCTCTCTTTCTGACAAATCAACAGCTGGATAGAATCTATCCCGTGGCCCTCCTTATCATCATATATAACACTCACAGTTTAGGGAACACAATCTCCAGAAGTATCAATCTTAAAAAACAAAATAAAATCCTTCCGTGCATCAAAGTTCAGATATTTCTTACCTCATGTGATCTTTTTATTTGATATGTAGTCATATTTTACTATAATTTACTAAACATTGGTCATTTTCTCATTGCTTTCTCGCAGACGTCAGGGTTTGTTGTATTATTTTAGGAAGATTAGTCTATCAGTCATTAAAAGGAGGGAGAATGGGAAGAATATACAATACAAAGAATCTTTTTTCACAGAGTATATGTATATGATAAATCTTTATATGTACTAATTATTCAGAACTTCGTCCAGATAATGTGACCTATTAACCAAATAATTTAGGAAAATATTGTAAACTATATTTCACCAGTATACTGCTGTCTCAAACCAAGTGATAAATTTTATAGTCAAGAAAAATTCAAAGGAAAACAACTATTTGTGCATAATAATGTTGCTTTATTTGTTTTTGTATTTTTAAGAGTTTGTTCCCTAGGAGAAAAAAACTAGGTCAGAACATTTAATTCCATCAAAAAGCTAAACTTATCTAGTCTGTTAAAAGAAGGATGTTTTCTATAATAAAAATATAATTTGAACCAATCAGCAAAGTCTCAGTTGATTCCAAACTTGAAAGACAAAGAAACTATCTCTAATCACTAGATTCTGTTACTAATAGAATCATCATTAGAATGGAAGTACCAATAATGGTTAATTTCGGAAATGAGATATAGTGTGTCACATAAGTTTTATATTTTCTTATTTATTCATTAGTACACATTTTAGCTTTATCATTGATATTGAGTGATAGTTTGCTGTCTTTTCTTATCATCTGTTTTAGGTGTGTAAATCAGGTTCCCTAGGTGGTTCATAAACTTTTTGAGGGCAATGACCATATCAATGCATCTTTTGTTTCTTCTAGTTCTACATTCTACATCTACAGAAAATTTTTAAAGTTTAATAAATATTGATGAATTGAATGACAGTGAAATATTTATGGACTATTCTGTTATTTGTACTATTTAAAGAGAGGTGTAGCAAATATACAAAATCAAAAACAATAGATTTAGTTTTGTCAGTAATAAAGTTGATTATTTTTGTGATTCATAGGCATCAGCTACGACTGAGATAATCCAAAATATCCACTCAAAAATTAATTTCCAATCTCTTCCTACAGCTGCTTTTTGAGATCTAGTGATGAATAATAAAACAATCTGATTTGTTTCAACTTATTTTCCTTGCTTTTCTTGTTCACTATCTGATAGATATGCTAATGAACAGTGAAATTGCCAAAGAATGAACAGTAGTAGGAAAGGAAAATAGAAGGCATGAATAAATTACCCCCCCCCCCAAAATAGGGACGATAGATACCTGAGAATTATTATTACCACTTGAATGGGTATTATGCAGTGATGAATTTTACATTCTATGAGCCTCACCCCGTCCATCAGTTCTCTGAAATAAAAATGCTTAGGGAAAGAACTGATCAAACTTCCATCACATAAAGAATCCATGTAGGGCTTTACATGGAAATAACAGCTGCTTTATAATCAACAATAGTAATGCTATGATTAAGACTTCTCTTTCATTAAAAGAATTGCAAACATACAAAAGGATGAACATCCTAGAATCAAAGAACTGTAAGTGATTTACAGAAGTCATTTAATATATTGCCTTTCAAGTTAGTGCCACACCAAAACAAATATGAACAAATTCTCTTTCTTAAGCATTTTAGGTGTTACAACTAGAGATATACTAGAGCTTTACTATACAGATTCCCATATAAGAGCCCTTGACTCTTAAAGATCACTTATTGCCTCTATACTAGACAAATGAACTACACTCTATTTTCTTAGTCCTCATGTTAGTAACACTTCTTAGCAGCTTTTAACATGATTGGATATCATCCTTGAAATAAAGTATGCTGTGTTGTGCTAAGTCACTTCAGTCGTGTCCAACTCTTTGCAACCCCGTGGAGCTCTGCCAGACTCCCCTGTCCATGGGATGTCCCAGGCAAGAATACTGGAGTGGGTTGCCATGCCCTCCTCCAGGGGATCTTCCTGACCCAGGGATCAAACCCACCTCTCATGCCTCCTCGGCAGGTTCTTTACACTAGTGTTACCAGGGAAGTCTGAACGAGAGCATACTTCAGACTTAATGCCATTCAAAGGTGTTATATGATGCTTCACATAAAACATGGGCATCCCTTGTGACGCAGCTGATAAAGAATCTGCCTGCAGTGCGGGAGACCTGGGTTCGATCCCTGGGTTGGGAAGATCCCCTGGAGAAGAGAAAGGCTACCCACTCCAGTATTGTGACTTGGAGAATTCCATGGACTGTATAGTCCATGGGGTCGGAAAGAGTCCATACGACTGAGCGACTTTCACTTTCACATAAAATATAGTTTACAAAGAGAATGATCTGACTCTTTCCTATCTCAAATATGTAATTTTGTACCCCTTTTTCCCTTGCTCACTACATAGCAGTCGCATTGGCCACCTGTTTTCTCAAATACACCAATCAGGGTCTTTGCATATGCTTTGGCTATGTTAACACATGCAAATCACTCAGCGCAGACTATAGCTCATAGTAAGTTTTTAGTAAAAATATTTACATTTGTATTACTTATTTATTAATATTTAATCCTCAAAAACCCCATAAAATGAGTCCTATCATTATTATTCTACTTTACAGTCAGGAAAAACTGGTGCAGAGAGAGGGTAAGTAGCTTGCAAGATCACATAGCTGATAAGTGGTGAAATGGTGGGGCTGGAATAAAAACCCTGCAAGCTCAGCTTCAGAGCTTAGGCTTTTAATCACCAGCCTATAAAATAGGTATTATATTGATCTCTCTTTGTAGAGAGAGACTACAAGGCTACAAAGCTAATAAGTAACAGATTTATAATCAGGTATGTTTGATTCAGAAACTTAGGCTTCTTAATTGGAAAGAGAACGATGAACAATATTAACTAGAAAATTCTGTGTGGCCTACCCCGGTTGCACAAATGGAGTTTAGCCAGGAGGAAAGTTATTATTTAATAGCTATATAATAGCTCTGAAGCTAAATAAAGGGCAAATTGGTGGAATGAACCTAAAGTAAGCTAGGCCTTGGTGATAAAGGAAAAATAATTGTTTATAAGAGCTTTCATACTACATCTCACCCCATTCCCACTCCCACTGTTGTGATTGCTTGGGAATTTTGAGAGTAGGAATGAACTTTTACATTTGGAGGAGGGATTAAGGAGACGATAGGTCTGTTGCTTATTAGCCTGCCTCTGCTTTTATAATCTGCTTCTATAATCCTCGATGAAGGCTACTTAGTTCTAACCAATTGGCTGGCCATTTGGAAGTCAGAAATAGCGCAGCTGTCTCATGTTCTTCTGGAGATTCATGGGATTGCTGCTTCCACATTTTTGCTACCTTCCCCAAAATTTTGCTGAACTGTGAATCTTATTAAAAATTTTGGGATTTACATAGCTCATATCTGCATCATTAGTATGTAAACACACACACACACACAGACACACATGCAGAAACACCAGCAAGCCAAAGTAATATTTAATGCCATCCCAATCTTTCTGATGTGAAGAGCCAACTCATTAGAAAAGATCCTGATGCTGGGAAAAATTGAAGGCAGGAGAAGAAGGGGATGACAGAGGACGAGATGGTTGGATGACATCACTGACTCAATGGACATGAGTTTGAGCAAGCTCCAGGGGATAGAGAAAGGACAGGGAAGCCTGGCATGCTGCAGTCCATGGGGTCACAAAGAGTCGGACACGACTGAGTGACTGAACAACAATCTTTCTGTGTCTTAGGGAACATTATGAAAATTTTTTTTAAGTTCTGGGGGTGTATTGTGTTGACTTTGACTTTTATTTTTAAAAACCCACTGGAAGGATTTGAACAGAGAACTAACATTATGTGACTTATGTCTTATTTTTTTAATTGGATGATAATAGCTTTACAATGTTGTATTGGTTTCTACCACACAGCAATGTGAATCAGCCATAGGTATACATATGCTCCCTCCCTCTGTAACTCCCACCCTCCCCATCCCACCCCTTTGGGTCATCAGAGAGCACTGAGTTGAGCTACCTGTGCTATACAGGAACTCCCCACTAGTTATCTATTTTACACATGGTAATGTATATGCTTTAATGCTACTCTGTCAATTCGTCCCACCTTCCCCCACTGTGTCCACAAGTCTGTTCTCTAAGTCTGCATCCCTATTCTTGCCTGCAAATTTTATGATTTAAATTTTAAATGGAGCACCTCGACTGGCAGGTGGAGAACTTCAGGTAGAAGAAGGGTATCGGTTAGGTGGCTATTGCAATAATCTAGTTTCTGAATGTCTTGAACTAAATGCTGGCAGTGAAGACAGTGTAAATTGTTGGATCTGGATACATTGCTTTATTTACTTAGAAATATTCAGGAGAGGGAAATGGCAACCCACTCCAGTATGCTTGCCTGGAGAATCCCATGGACAGAGGAGCCTGATGGGCTACAGTCCATGGGGTTGCAAAGAGTCGGACATGACTGAAGCCGTTTAGCACAAAGAATATTTGAAAGAACTATACAATGAATATATATTCAGTGAGCAGCCGAGAGGAGATACCCCACATCCAAGGTCAGGAGCAGTGGCCGAGAGGAGATACTCCACCTCCAAGGTAAGAACAGCAGCTGCACTTTGCTGGAGCAGCCATGAAGAGATACCCCACGTCCAAGGTAAGAGAAACTCCAGTAAGACAGTAGGCGCTGAGAGAGGGCATGAGATGGCAGACAGACTGAACCACAATCACAGAAAACTAGCCAATCTGATCACATGGACCACAGCCTTGTCTAATTCAATGGAACCAAGGCATGGCATGTGGGGACACCCAAGATGGAAGGGTCATGGTGAAGAGTTATGACAAAATGTGGTCCACTGGAGAAGGGAATGGCAAATCACGTCAGTATTCTTGTCTTGAGAACCCCATGAACAGCAAGAAAAGGCAAAAAGATAGGACACTGAAAGATAAACTCCCCAGATCAGTAGGTGCCCAATGCTACTGGAGATCAGTGGAGAAATAACTCCAGAAAGAATGAAGGGATGGAGCCAAAGCAAAAACAACACCCAGTTGTGGATGTGACTGGTGATAGAAGCAAGGTCTGATGCTGTAAAGAGCAATATTGCATAGGAACCTGGAATGTTAGGTCCATGAATCAAAGCAAATTGGAAGTGGTCAAACAGGAGATGGCAACAGTGAACATCGACATTCTAGGAATCAGTGAACTAAAATGGACTAGAATGGGTGAATTTAACTCAGATGGCCATTATATCTACTACTGTGGGCAGGAATCCCTTAGAAGAAATGGAGTAGACCTCATAGTCAACAAAAGAGTCCGAAATGCAGTATTTGGATTCAATCTCAAAAATGAAGGAAGGATCTCTGTTCATTTCCAAGGCAAACCATTCAATATCACAGTAATCCAAGTCTATGCCCCTACCAATAACACTGAAGAAGCTCAAGTTGAATGGTTCTATGAAGACCTACAAGACCTTTTAGAACTAACACCCAAAAAAGATGTCCTTTTCATTGTAGGGGACTGAAATGCAAAGGTATGAAGTCAAGAAACACCTGGATTAACAGGCAAATTTTGCCTTCGAGTACAGAATAAAGCAGGGCAAACACGAATAGAGATTTGCCAAGAGAGCACACTGGTCATAGCAAACACCCTCTTCCAACAACACAAGAGAAGACTCTACACATGGACATCACCAGATGACCAACACCACAATCAGATTGATTATATTCTTTGCAGCCAAAGATGGAGAAGCTCTATACAGTCAGCAAAAACAAGACTGGGAGTTGACTGTGGCTTAGATCATGAACTCCTTATGCCAAATTCAGACTTAAATTGAAGAACGGGGAGAAAACCACTAGATCATTCAGGTATGACCTAAATCAAATCCCTTATGACTATACAGTGGAACTGAGAAATAGATTTAAGGGACAAGATCTGATAGACAGAGAGCTTGATGAACTATGGATGGAGGTTTGTGACATTGTCCAGGAGACAGGGAACAACACCATCCCCAAGAAAAAGAAATGCAAAAAATCAAAATGGCTGTCTGAGGAGGCCATACTAATAGCTGTGAAAAGAAGAGAAGTGAAAAGAAAACGAGAAAAGGAAAGATATACCAATCTGAATGCAGAGTTCCAAAGAATAGCAAGAAGAGATAAGAAAGCCTTCCTCAGTAATCAGTGCAAAGAAATGGAGGAAAAAATAGAATGGGAAAGACCAGAGATTTCTTCAAGAAAATTAGAGATGCCAAGGGAATATTTCATGCAAAGATGGGTTCAATAAAGGACAGAAATGGTATGGACCTAACAGATGCAGAAGATATTAAGAAGAGGTGGCAAGAATACACAGTAGAACTGTAGAAAAAGGATTGTCACGACCCAGATAATCACAATAGTGTGATCACTCACCTAGAGCCAGACATCCTGGAATGTGAAATCAAGTGCACTTTAGGAAGCATCACTACAAACAAAGCTAGTGGAGGTGATGGAATTCCAGTTGAGCTATTTCAAATCCTGAAAGATGATGCTGGGAAAGTACTGCACTAAATATGCCAGCAATTTTGGAAAATTCAGCAGTGGCCACAGGGCTGGAAAAGCTCAGTTTTCATTCCAATCCCAAAGAAAGGCAATGCCAAAGAAGGCTCAAACTACTGCTCAATTGCACTCATCTCACACGCTAGCAAAGTAATGCTCAAAATTCTCCAAGCCAGGCTTCAGCAAAATGTGAACCATGAACTTCCAGATATTCAAGCTGGTTTTAGAAAAGGCAGAGGAACCAGAGATCAAATTGCCAACATGCACAAGATCATCAAAAAAGCAAGAGAGTTCCAGAAAAACATCTAACTCTGCTGTATTGAGTATGCCAAAGCCTTTGTGTGGATCACAATAAACTGTGGAAAATTCTGAAAGAGTTGGGAATACTAGACCACCTGACCTGCCTCTTGAGAAACCTATATGCAGGTCAGCAGTTAGAACTGGACATGGAACAACAGACTGGTTCAAAATAGGGAAAGGAGTACGTCAAGGCTGTATATTGTCACCCTGCTTATTTAACTTTTAAATATTGTCACCCTGCTTATTTAACTTATATGCAGAGTACATCATGAGAAACGCTGGGCTGGATGAAGCACAAGCTGGAATCAAGATTGCCGGGAGAAATCTCAATACCCTCAGATAGGCAGATGACACCACCCTTATGGCAGAAAGTGAAGAAGAACTAAAGAGCCTCTTGATGAAAGTGAAAGAGGAGAGTGAAAAAGTTGGCTTAAAGCTCAACATTCAGAAAACTAAGATCATGGCATCCGGTCCCATCACTTCATGGCAGGTAGATAGGGAAACAGTGTCAGACTTTATTTTTCTGGGCTCCAAAATCACTGCAGATGGTAATTGCAGCCATGAAATTAAAAGACGCTTAACCCAAAAAATAAAATAAAATAAAATAAAAACAAAAAGACACTTAACCCTTGTAAGGAAAGTTATGACCAACCTAGACCGCATTTTAAAAAGCAGAGACATTACTTTGCCAACAAAGGTCCATTTACACAAGGCTATGGTTTTTCC